>NC_057801.1:634504376-634701949 GCF_018294505.1 Triticum aestivum
GATGTGAAGGACGGAATCCGGAGCTAGATCGTGGAAATCTAGTCTGTAGTAGAAAATGAGCCCTCTTACGAAGGGATCAACGCTAAAACCTAGCCCTCAGAGAAAGTGGGAGATGAAAACAACGCTCTCGTTAGGTTCAGGAGTGGGGACGACCTGCCCTTGAGCAGGTAGCCTGTGCGGAATCTCGTCGGTGAGATACCTGGCCTCCCTAAGCTTCCGTATGTCCTCCTCTGTGACGGAGGAGGACATCCGCTGGCCTTGATTGGATCCGGACATGGTCGAAGGACCAAAGCTTTAGCTTGAGCCTTGGGTGTTGGAACTCGAGGTACGGGAGGGGAAGGATTGAGCGTGGAAAGAAAAGGACAGGCCTTGGCCCCCCTTTATAAAGAGGAGGAATATCAAGCATCCCCGCGTGACCATTTGGGACTTGCCTAAAATCGAGGAGTCATATTAAGCAAACACGGTTGGGTTACCCACACCTGTATTGATGAGAATCCCGTGATAAGGGGGACACGATCTCTGCTTCAACAAGACTTGCCAATAAAACCGCCTTGCAGCGCGTGTAGTGGCCGATTATGAAAACGGTTCGAATAATGACCGGACCATGGCGTAATGTCGTAAAAATTTGTCAGCAAATTAGATTTGTCGAATATTATACTCTCTACAGTGGATGTGGAATTTGTTTTGCAGAGCCGGACACGATTCTTGTGTCCTAAATCTTCTATGGAGTATTCGGAGAAGGAACCCGCCTTGCAATGTCGAAGATAATTTGCGCGCCAGACTCATCATCACTGAAGCCTGGTTCAGGGGCTACTGAGGGAGTCCTGGATTAAGGGGTCCTCGGACAGCCAGACTATAAACTTTAGCTGGACTATTGGACTATGAAGATACAAGATTGAAGACTTCATCCCATGTCCGGATGGGACTCTCCTTTGCGTGGAAGGCAAGCTTGGATATTCAGATATGTAGATTTCCTTCTCTGTAACCGACTCTGTGTATCGCTCGGCAACGTAGGACAAGCGCATTTAGTGCGTCGCCTACGTGTCCTCTTGCTTTATTGGGGATGGCAACAGAAGCCATCCCGTCCTTTGACGCTCCTCCTCGCTTTGACACGCGTCCGGGTCGACGAGGCATGCAGTGCCAAGCTACCCAACTAGCTACTGTGTTGGCACAATGGTAAGCTTCCACAAAGATCTGCATGCCGCCACGCAGGCGTCTGCTTAGTTGGCATGCCGATCGTCGCACTGGAGTGGTGGTGAGGTGGCGAAACCTTGCCGGGAATGGGTCTGGCCGCGACCCAGCGATTGTCCCCGGCAAGGCTTGCCGGGGGCCTTGGAGTAATCCCCGGCAAGGGTCTTGCTGGGGGTCTCCGTCTTCTGGTCCCACGTGGATCTGTGAACTGTCAATCTTCATGAGGATCTGCATGCCATCGAGAATGCGCTCTCTAGATTTTGGTCTTAACATTGTCGATGGTGTCAGAGCTCTCAGCCGCAAGGGTGATGAGCTAGCTGGTGCCATGTAGGACACCCCGGCAAGGGTGGTCCAGCTTGCCCTCCACTCCTTGCGCTTCGTGGATCTTTCTTGGTGGTCTTCGTACTCTGCTTTCCTCCACCTCACCAAGCCCTGCCGCAGGTGCGGCTGCGACTGCCCATGCACTAGTAAGGCGTACAGAAGTACCCACACTTTTGTACACCGATAGGAGCCCCCGGGCCTGGGCCACACATTAGTGCAAGGTGTAGTTGGGCCAGGCCCAAGGCAGTGCACGGGCGGGCGTGGCAGAGATGGATCGCCACGATCTTTCTGTCAGTTGTGCTTCCCCATGATCCGTGTCGAGTGCGTGATGTGGGGGTCGTGCATGGGATGGGCATGGCACGCATGCGTCACCCCGTAGTAAATGGTAAAGAGCTGGCCCGCTCCTTCCCCATAAAATGGTGAAATCCCTAGAGGCACTGCTCATTTACCCTCTCTGCTTCTCCCAATCTCGGAACCGTCGTTCCCCTCTTCTTCACCAAATCTGAACCAGAGCTCCGCGCCCCCGCTTACCACCACCGCGCCTCTGTTACCTTCTTGATCCCCTGCTTCTTCTCAGTTGCCATGGCGCCTAAAGCTGGCAAGGGCAAGGGAGTGGCCAAGGCTGCCGCGGAGAAGGAGGTGCCGGAGAGTGAGCTGGTGAAGCTGTGGAAGAAGTTCTCCCTCTTCGTCTCGATGGTCGATGCGCTCATCCTCAGGGAGAAGTTCAGGCCCCTGTGGGGGACAGAGACGACGGGGCATCCCGCCACGATGATCATTCCTACTTGTTTCGCCGAGCGTGGGCCAGGCAGGTACTCCTTCTTCGTCGATTACTTCTCCTGCGGGCTCTGCCCCCTTTCTCCAATTTCTTCAATGACATCATGCACACCTACGATTTCCACCTCTTGGACTTCACACCGAATGTCGTGGCGTGCATGGCCTTCTTCGCTCATCTCTGCGAGGGCTTCACTGAAGTGCATCCTAACACGACGCTCTTCCATCATTATTTTATCCCCTGTATCCAGACAGGGGCGCCATCACCGGCTGCATCACTTGGATCCCTAGGGCCCAGAGCAAGGGTGTGTACCCGGAGGGTTCCGTGATGGACAAGTGGGAGGAATGGCGGGGCCGGTGGTGCTGGATCGAGGAGAAAGCTCCACAGGACTTCTGCCAAGTTCATGAGAAGCCGCCAATCCGTGGCAATGATTGGAGCAAACTTGACCCTGAAGACAAGAAGCTCACAATTGCCATCACCAGGATCCATTGTCTCACTGCGGCTGGGCGCACATTAGAGATGATTGATGACCCAGAAGTGTAGGGGATCTATCGTAGTCCTTTCAATAAGTAAGAGTGTCAAACCCAACGAGGAGCAGAAGGAAATGATAAGAGGTTTTCAGTAAGGTTTTCTCTGCAAGCACTGAACTTGTAGGTAATAGATAGTTTTGTGATAAGATAAATAGTAACAAGCAACAAGTAAATAGAGTAAATAAAGTGCAGAAAGGTGGCCCAATCCTTTATGTAGCAAAGGATAAGCCTGGACAATTTCTAATAATAATGAAGGAGCTCCCGAGGACACATTGGGAATTATTGTCAAGCTAGTTTTCATCACGTTCATAAGATTCGCGTTCGGTACTTTGATATTTTGATATGTGGGTGGACCGGTGCTTGGGTACTGCCCTTACTTGGACAAGCATCCTACTTATGATTAACCCCTATTGCAAGCATCCGCAACTACAACAAAAGTATTAAGGTAAACCTAACCATAGCATGAAACATATGGATCCAAATCAGCCACTAATGAAGCAACACATAAACTAGGGTTTAAGCTTGTATCACTCTAGCAACACATAATCTACTTATTACTTCCCCATGGCTTCCTATAGGCCCAAATAATGGTGAAGTGTCATGTAGTAGACGTTCACATAACACCACTAGAGGAAAAGACAACATACATCTCATCAAAATATCGAATGAATACCGAATTCACATGACTACTAATAGCAAGACTTCACCCATGTCCTCAGGAACAAACATAACTACTCACAAAGCATATTCATGTTCATAATCAGAGGAGTAATAATATGCATAAAGGATCTGACCATATGATCTTCCACCAAGTAAACCAATTAGCAGCAACTACAAGGAGTAATCAACACTACTAGCAACCCACGGGTACCAATTTGTGGTTTTGATACAAGATTGGATACAAGAGATGAACTAGGGTTTTGAGAGGAGATGGTGTTGGTGAAGATGTTGATGGAGATTGACCCCCTCCCGATGAGAGGATCATTGGTGATGACGTTGGTGATGATTTCCCCCTCCCGGAGGGAAGTGACCCTAGCAGAACAGCTCTGCCAGAGCCCTAGATTGGTTCCGCCAAGGTTCCGCCTTGTGGCGGCGGAGTTTCGTCCCGTAAGCTTGCCCACGATTTTTTTCAGGGTAAAAGCGATGATATAGCAGAAGATGGACACCAGAGGCCCCCAGGGGGCCCAGGAGATAGGGGGCGTGCCCTATAGGGGGGGGCTCCCCCCTGTCCAAAAAGTTGTTTCGTGGAGTTTCAGGACTTTTGGAGTTGTGCAGAATAGGTTTCCAACAATTGCTCCTTTTCCAGCCAGAATTCCAGCTGCCGGCATTCCCCCTCTTCATGGTAAACCTTGTAAAATAAGAGAGAATATCCATAAGTATTGTGATATAATGTGTAGTAACAACCCACAATGAATAAATAATGATATAAAAGCATGATGCAAAATGGACGTATCAACTCCCCCAAGCTTAGACATCGCTTGTCTTCAAGCGGAAGCCGATATCGAAAAATATGTCCACATGTTTAGAGATATAGGTGTCGATAAAAATAAAATACGGACATGAGGGCATCATGATCATTATTATAACAGCAACATGTATTGATTCCATCATATAATTTCTTATGCTCAAGTAACTATCAATTCACAATATCAAGTATGGTTCACAAACTTCTTTAAGAACTAACAAACTATAATCTCAGTCATTGAAGCAATCGCAATTTATCATAACATCATAAAGAGTCAACAATAGAGCTTTTTAGCAAGTCCACATACTCAACTATCATATAGTCTTCTACAATTGCTAACACTCATGCAATACTGTGGTTATGTAGTTTTAGACGGACACTGAGAAAGATAGGGGCTTATTGTGTTGCCTCCCAACGTATTCACCTTTAGGTGATGTCAACAATAATAGCCCATGCTAACGAACATCCAATTCGATATGTATATCACGATCTTTCACACACGAGGAGCTTGCCAAAGGATAAAATGAAAAAGGGAAAGGTGAAGATCACCTTGACTCAAGCACAAAATAAAAGCATAAAGTAAGAACATGAAGTAAAAGATAGGCCCTTCGCAGAGGGAAGCAGAGGTTGTCATGCGCTTTTAGGGTTGGATACACAAAATCTTAGTACGAAAGAACGTCACTTTATATGTCACTTGTGTATGGACCTTTATTATGCAGTCCGTCGCTTTTATTGCTTCCATAACAAGATCATATAAAGCTTGTTTTCTCTGCACTAATAAGTCATGCATATTTAAGGAGCAATTTTTATTGCTTGCACGGATGACAACTTACTTGAAGGATCTTACTCAATCCATAGGTAGATATGGTGGACTCTCATGGCAAAACTGGGTTTAAGGGTAATTGGAAGCACAAGTAGTATCTCTACTTGGTGCAGGGAATTTGGCTAGCATGAGGGGGAAAGGCAAGCTCAACATGTTCGGAAGGTCAATGCCAACATACTTTAACTGAGATGTGAGAAAACATAAACTATTACGTTGTCTTCCTTGTCCATTGTCAACTCTTTTAGCATGTCATACTTAATGAGTGCTCACAATCATAAAAGATGTCCAAGATAGTGTATTTATATGTGAACCCCTCTTTCCATATCACTTCCTATTAATTGCAACAATGACCAAGGCTACGTTCATCAACTCCCAACAATTTTTATGCCTCATACTTTCTATGTGTGAAGTTATCACTATCCATAAGATCAATATGAACTCTTTTATTCTTTCTACTTTCTCAAGATCATAACACATAGCAAAGCCCTTGACTCAGCACTAGTCTTTATTATAAATAGCTAACGGACTCGATTACATAAAGAGATCACAAAGCAAAACTCAAACTACTTGATATCAAAACTTCTAGAACAAGATACTACTAAAAGGATTAGACTAAATAAAACGGTAAAGATAGGAGTGTGATGGTGATACAATACCGGGACACTTCCCCCAAGCTTGGCAATTGCCAAGGGGGTGCCCATACCCAAGTGATTATTTCCTCAGAAGTGATGGAGGTGGTGATGATGACGGTGGAGTTGTTGCATTTTTCTTCTCTAGCTTGCATCTGAGGCTAAAATTTTCCTCCATCAGATCGTCATTCTCGAGCTCAAATTTCATTATCTTTTTGCATAGTGCTGCCTTGCTGTCCTACAAAAAATGTGGTGGGATAGATTGGACCTTAGGGAGGCTTGACTTCTTGAACTCCACATGCATATCACCAGGTTGAGGTAGTGGATCATCCTCTTCATCGGAGCTTGTCTCCTCCTTCCCCTTTTGATCATAGTCTTCTTCTTCCTCTGTGGTCCAGCCATAATGTTCCACATCCCCATATACTTTTGGGTTTGCGATATAATCAGCCATGTAGCTCTCCCCCTCCGAATCTTGGGACGACATCTTGTTCCAAATCTGCAACAGGAACAACTCGAAACAAAAACAGAGGATATTTGTGTGATACGGTGGTCAAAACCTTCGGGAGTACATATAATGAATTTTTACCGACCAAAATACGTAATGTGCAAGAAAACAGAGTCCGGCAGGCACACGAGGTGTCCATGAGACAGGGGGCGCCCTATAGGGGGGGTGCACCCTCCACTATCATGGGAGCTTCGTGTCCCTTTCGGACTACTTCTTTCTTCCTAGAATTCTTAAATATTCGAAAACTAATAAAAATAGCCATTGGAGTTGTTTTGGAGTCGGTTTACTTATCGTACCACGTACCTATGCCTTTTCGAAGTCTGGAACGTTCTGGAAAGTGTCCCTTATGTATTTCTCAGGGGTTACAGTTTCAATAATATTAGTTTCAACATTGATAGGATTACCTGAAATATAGTGTTTAATTCTTTGACCGTTTACCACCCTCGGATTTGTGCCTTTGAAGTTGTTGATTTTTATGGCACCAGAACAATAGACCTCCTCGATAACGTAGGGACCTTCCCATTTTTAGAGAAGTTTTCCTGCAAAAAATCTTAAACGAGAGTTGAATAATAGCACATAATCTCCTACGTTAAACTCACACTTTTGTATCCTCTTATCATGCCAGCATTTGACTTTTTCTTTGAAAAGCTTGGCATTCTCATAGGCTTGGGTTCTCCACTCATCAAGTGAGCTAATATCAAATAACCTCTTCTCACCGGCAAGCTTGAAGTGATAATTAAGCTCTTTAATAGCCCAGTGTGCTTTATGTTCAAGTTCAAGGGTAAATGACACACTTTTCCATAAACCATCTTATAGGGAGACATATCCATAGGATTTTCGTATGCAGTTCTATAGGCCCATAATGCATCATCAAGTTTTTTGGACCAATTCTTTCTAGATCTATTCACAGTCTTTTGCAAAATTAACTTGAGCTCTCTATTGCTCAACTCTACTTGACCACTAGACTGCGGATGATAAGGAGATGCTATTCTATTATTAACATCATACTTATCAAGCATCTTACGGAAATCACCATGAATGAAATGTGAACCACCATTAGTCATAAGATATCTAGGGACTCCAAACCTCAGAAAAATAACTTCTTTAAGCATTTTAATAGAAGTGTTATGATCAGCACTACTACTTGGAATAGCTTCTACCCACTTAGTAACATAATCAACAGCAACTAAAATATATGTATAACCATTAGAGGCAGGAAAAGGTCCCATATAATCAAAGCCTCAAACATCAAATGGTTCAATAACAAGAGAATAATTCATAGGCATTTCTTGACGTCTACTAATGTTACCTATTCTTTGACATTCATCACAAGATAAGACAAACTTACGAGCATATTTAAAGAGAGTAGGCCAATAAAAACCAGATTGTAGTACCTTGTGTGCAGTTCTATCTCCAGCGTGGTGTCCTTCATAAGATTCAGAGTGACTTACGTAGAATCTGTTCCTGTTCATGCTCAGGCAGACAACGTCTAATAACACCATCTACTCCTTCTTTATAAAGGTGTGGATCATCCCAGAAGTAATGTCTTAAATCATAAAAGAACTTTTTTCTTTTGCTGGTGTGTGAAACTAGGCGGTACATATTTAGCAACAACGTAATTAGCATAATCAGCATACCAAGGAGAAGTACGATAAGCATTGACGACCGCTAATTGTTCATCAGGAAAGCTATCATTAATAGGCAGTGGGTCATCAAGAACATTCTCTAACCTAGACAAGTTATCTGCAATGGGGTTCTCAGCTTCCTTTCTATCAATAATATGCAAGTCAAATTCTTGGAGCAAGAGAACCCATCTAATGAGTCTAGGCTTAGCATCTTTCTTTTCCATAAGATATTTAATAGCAGCATGATTAGTGTGAATAGTAACTTTGGAATCAACAATATAATGTCTGAACTTATCGCATGCAAACACAACTGCTAAGAACTCTTTTTCAGTAGTAGCATAATTTCTCTGGGCAGTATCAAGAGTCTTACTAGCATACTGGATAACATTCAATTTCTTATCAACTCTTTGCCCTAAAACAACACCTACAGCATAATCACTAGCATCACACATAATTTCAAAAGGTAAATTCCAATCAGGTGGCTGAACAATAGGTGCAGTGATCAAAGCTTTCTTAAGCACTTCAAACGCTTCTACACAATCGTCATCAAAGACAAAAGGAATATCTTCTTGCAATAAATTAGTCAGAGGCCTAAAGATTTTAGAAAAGTCCTTAATGAACCTCCTATAAAAACCGGCATGACCTAGGAAACTTCTTATACCTTTTATGTCCTTGGGACATGGCATCTTTTCAATAGCATCAACTTTGGCGTTATCAACTTCAATGCCTCTCTC
The DNA here is from genome assembly GCF_018294505.1 of Triticum aestivum. Taxonomy (NCBI): domain Eukaryota; kingdom Viridiplantae; phylum Streptophyta; class Magnoliopsida; order Poales; family Poaceae; genus Triticum; species Triticum aestivum. Next base: position 634,512,972 of record NC_057801.1, read on the forward strand.
GGAGATCTTGTGCCCCAAGACAATGCCTTCATTAACCATAAACTGACACTTTTCCCAATTCAGGATGAGACTAGTGTCTTTGCATCTATGCAAAACTCGATCAAGGTTGCTCAAACAATCATCAAAAGAGGATCCATAGACAGAGAAGTCATCCATGAATACCTCACAAATCTTTTCACAAAAATCAGAAAATATAGCCATCATGCATCTTTGAAAGGTAGTAGGTGCATTACATAAACCAAAAGGCATACGTCTATAAGCAAAAGTACCAAAAGCGCAAGTAAAAGTAGTTTTAGATTGATCCTTTGCTGACACAGGTATCTGAGAGAAACCAGAATAACCGTCTAGAAAGCAAAAATGTGTGTGTTTGGATAGCCTTTCTAGCATTTGATCAATAAAAGGTAAAGGGTAATGATCTTTCTTGGTAGCTTTATTTAACTTACGGAAATCAATTACCATCCTATAACCTGTAATAATTCTTTGCGGGATCAATTCATCTTTATCATTAGGAACGACGGTAATACCTCCCTTTTTATGGACACAATGGACAGGGCTTACCCATTCACCATCAGCAACGGGATAAATAATACCTGCCTCAAGGAGCTTTAGTATCTCCTTTCTTACCACTTCCTTCATCTTGGGATTTAATCGTCTTTGAGGATCTCTAACTGGTTTGGCATATTTCCCCACTGAAATCTTGTGTTGACATAATGTGAGACTAATGCCCTTAAGATCATCCAGAGTATATTCAATAGGTGCTCGGTGCTTCTTCAGAGTTTTCAATAATCTTTCTTCTTCTTTCTCTGAAAGGTTAGTACTAATAATAACAGGATATATTTATTTTTCATCAAGATAAGCATACTTAGGATTATCAGGTAATGGTTTGAGTTCAAACACGGGATCACCCTTGGGTGAGGGGGATCCCCAAGAATTTCAACGGGAAGGTTATGTTTCAGCATAGGTTCCTGTTTAAGGAACACTTCATCTATTTCTTCCCTTTCCTTCATAAACATATCGTTTTCATGGTCTAGCAAATACTGTTCTAACGGATCAGTTGGAGGAACAACAATGGAAGCAAGACCAATAATCTCATCCTTGCTAGGTGGTTCCCTTTCACGAGGTTGTCTACTAAACTTAGCGAAATTAAACTCATGAGACATACCATCTATGCCAATAGTGACAATATTCTTTTCACAATTAATCTTAGCACTAGCAGTACTCAAGAAGGGTCTACCAAAAATAATGGGACAAAAATCATCTTTTGGGTAACCAAGAACATGGAAATCAGCAGGGTAAACCATCCCACACAAAACTTCAACATCTCCAACAATCCCAATAGGTTTAATGGTATCCCTATTAGCAAGCTTAATAGTAACATCAATGTCTTCTAATTCAACGGGTGCAATGTCGTGCATAATTTCTTTATAAAGATCATAAGGTATCGCACTAGCACTAGCACCCATATCACATAAGCCATGATAACAATGATCTCCTATTTTAACAGAACTAACAGGCATGCCTACGACAGGTCTACGTGTCTTAGTATCAGGTCTAGCAATATTAGCAGTCTCGCCCAAGAAAGAAATAACATGCCCATCTAAGTCCTCATCCAAGAGATCTTTAACCATAGAAATACTAGGTTCAACATTAATTTGCTCAGGAGGTGTATAAGTCCTAGTATTACTCTTACGAACAACAGTCGAAGCTTTAGCATGATCCTTTATCCTAACAGGAAAAGGAGGTTTTTCAACATAAGTAGTAGGAACAATAGGATCACTATAGGTAATAGTCTTTTCTTCGACTGTAATAGGTGCAACTACTTTCACTTCAATAGGAGGAATATATTTAAACCACTTCTCTTTAGGGAGATCAACGTGAGTAGCAAAAGATTCACAAAAAGTAGCTATTGTCTCAGAGTCAAGTCCATACTTAGCGATAAATCGACAAAAAGCATCGGTATCCATAAAAGATTTAACACAATCAAACTGAGGTATCATACTTGACTCCTTACCATCGTCGGAACCCCAATCTTCAGAGTTGCGTTTAATTCTTTCCAATAAGTCCCATTTGAAATCAATAGTCTTCAGCATATAAGAACCAGCACAGGAAGTATCGAGCAGGTTGCGATTATCAAGAGAAAGTCGAGCATAAAAATTCTGAAGAATCATTTCCCGAGAGAGCTCATGATTGGGGCATGAATATAACATTGACTTAAGCCTCCCCCAAGCTTGAGCGATGCTTTCTCCTTCACGAGGCCATAAATTATATATGTAATTACGATCACGATGAACAAGATGCATAGGATAGAACTTCTGGTGAAATTCCAACTTCAATTGCTTATAATTCCAAGATCTCGTATCATCACATAGCCTATACCATGTCAATGCATCTCCCTTCAAAGATAAAGGGAAGACTTTCCTTTTGACAACATCATTGGGAATACCTGTAAGCTTAAATAATCCACAAACTTCATCCACATAGATAAGGTGTAAATCGGGATGCAATGTTCCATCTCCTACAAATGGATTAGCTAGCAGTTTCTCTATCATACCCGAAGGGATCTCAAAATAAATGTTTTCATAAAGTTCAGTAGGTTGAGGAGCAAGTCTTTGCTCTTTTGGTTGGGGTGAAGATACCCCAAACAAGCGCCTCAAAGGATTAATTTCCATAGTAACAAGTAACAAAAATTTCAGCACACTATATAAATGTTTCCTTACCAAGTTCCACTCAACAAAAGCGCTACACTCCCCGGCAATGGCGCCAGAAAAGAGTCTTGATGACCCACAAGTGTAGGGAATCTATCGTAGTCCTTTCGATAAGTAAGAGTGTCGAACGCAACAAGGAGCAAAAGGAAATGATAAGCGGTTTTCAGTAAGGTTTTCTCTGCAAGAACTGAAATTGTAGGTAATAGATAGTTTTGTGATAAGATAAATAGTAACGAGCAACAAGTAAATAAAGTAAATAAAGTTCAGAAGGTGGCCCAATCCTTTATATAGGAAAGGATAAGCTTGGACAATTTCTAATAATAATGAAGGAGCTCCTGAGGACACATTGGGAATTATCGTCAAGCTAGTTTTCATCACGTTCAAAAGATTCGCGTTCGGTACTTTGATAATTTGATATGTGGGTGGACCGGTGCTTGGGTACTGCCCTTACTTGGATAAGCATCCCACTTATGATTAACCCCTATTGCAAGCATTCGCAACTACAACAAAAGTATTAAGGTAAACCTAACCATAGCATGAAACATATGGATCCAAATCAGCCCCTAACGAAGCAACGCATAAACTAGGGTTTAAGCTTCTGTCACTCTAGCAACCCATCATCTACTTATTACTTCCCCATGCCTTCCTCTAGGCCCAAATAATGGTGAAGTGTCATGTAGTCGACGTTCACATAAGACCGCTAGAGGAAAAGACAACATACATCTCATCAAAATATCGAACGAATACCGAATTCACATGACTACTAATAGCAAGACTTCACACATGTCCTCGGGAACAAACGTAACTACTCACAAAGCATATTCATGTTCATAATCAGAGGAGTAATAAGATGCATAAAGGATCTGAACATATGATCTTCCACCAAGTAAACCAATTAGCATCAATTACAAGGAGTAATCAAAACTACTAGCAACCCACAGGTACCAATTTGCGGTTTTGATACAAGATTGGATACAAGAGATGAACTGGGGTTTTGACAGGAGATGGTGCTGGTGAAGATGTTTATGGAGATTGACGCCCTCCCGGAGGGAGGTGTCCCCCGCAAAACAGCTCTGCCAGAGCCATAGATTGGTTCCGCCAAGGTTCCGCCTCGTGGCGGCGGAGTTTCGTCCCATAAGATGGCCCATGATTTTTTTCAGGGTAAAAGCGATGATATAGCAGAAGATGGACACTGGAGGCCCATCAGGGGGCCCAGGAGATAGGGGTGCACCCTATAGGGGGGCGCCCCCTGTCTCCTGGACAGGGTGTGGGCCCCCTGGTGTATTTCTTTCGCTCAAAAATTCTTATTAATTCCAAAAAGTTGTTTCATGGAGTTTCAGGACTTTTGGAGCTGTGTAGAATAGGTTTCCAACGATTGCTCCTTTTCCATCCAGAATTCCAGCTGCCGGCATTCCCCCTCTTCATAGTAAACCTTGTGAAATAAGAGAGAATAGCCATAAGTATTGAGATATAATGTGTAGTAACAGCCCATAATGCAATAAATAATGATATAAAAGCATGATGCAAAATGGACGTATCAATGATTGGGGCCGATTTCCTCCGTCGCCGCATCGCTCCTTTGCACAATAAGGGGAGGCCGGCCTGGGATTACAAGACCGCGGCCGATATCATGAGGCTTCGCCCTGACCTGAATCATAATTTCACTGTGATTGAGCACACGCATCACTGCCAGCGGATCTTCCAGCTCAAGGTCGATGAGGCCGGCGAGGCTAAGAGGTCCGGCAAGGCTGCTAAGACCGGCAAGGTAAACAAGCCATTCAAGTTGCCGGCAGGGGTGGTCCCGTTGAGCAACAACTCATGTCTGACTGCCATTATCGCCATGATGCCAGCGTTCTGACGTGCACGGCCTCGACCCATCCTGGGCTGAGCCAAAGGTAGAGATAGTTTAGCAGTTCTTCGACAACATGTCGAAGGGATATGTCCGCGCCGAGCCGCAGCATATCCTCCCCACCACCAAGAAGGAAATGGAGTATATTGCTTCCAGGTTGGAGGAGGCGACACTTCTGGAGGAGTCCGGCAGCCTTGGCATTGTGGAGGACGAGACCAAGGAGGCCGAAGAGGAGAGGAGGCATGCCACCTGGGTGGAGCCTGCCGGGGAGCCCAGTAGCAGCGGCGTCGGGGCTCCTCTTGTTGTGGAGATGACTGGGGAGACGGTCGAGGAGTCGGCCGAGGAGGCGTCTGAGGGGGCGTCCGAAGCAGACGGGCCCTCAGCCCCGAAGAGACGCGTCCTCCGGCGGGCCGGCTCCGGCGAGCCCGTCCGCCCCGGTAGGGCCACGCAAAGGCAAGAGCCCCAGGCGCAAACCATGCGCCAAACGAGGCGCATGGTTGCGGTGGTAGTGAAGGAAGCCGCGGCGGCGAAGAAGACCACGGTCGCTGCCTCCTCCTCATCCAAGCGCGCAAGGACCCCGTCCCCTTCTCCCATGGGATCCATCCCGACGGCCGACTACGACCTTGGGTCTTTTAGGCCGAGGAGGAAAAGGAGGGTAGAGGAGGAAGACGAGTAAGCTCCTTGCTTCCCCATCTGCTTTTTGATTCCTCATTTGAATTGCTTCATATTGTCTTGATCTCATTGTTGCAGGGACACAGAGACGCTGACTCAGAGGGTGCTGAAAAGAGCCAGGGCCTCGACGAGTGCTAAGCTCCCAACAAGCACCCCTCGTGCATCGGGGATGATCTTCATCAGCTGGCAGTCCATCCCCCAGCGCAGCCCCCACTCCAGCTCCCACCGTAAGTATGTCACTTATTTCTTGTCGGCGGGCGTTGGAGCGCATCTCCTTATTGATAATATTGTGGGGTCTGTAGGAGGAGAGCAACAGTAGGATGAGCCATTAGGGGCCACCCCTGACACGCCGCTCCCATCGACTACGCCGACCAGAGGGGCGTCCCCGGCAAGGGCACCCACCGACGAGCCCATGTGCATGGAGGAGGATGTGGTGGGCACAGGTGCGGACAACCCTGCCCCGGCAATGGACGTTGCCGGGAAGGGGGATGCATCCTGCCCACTTGCCGCGGGTAAATTACTCGCCTCTGCTTCTTCCCATTATCGCTTTAATTTCTTTCCTTTTCTCTGTCTTGAGTTGTTCTGATTTTGGCCTTGCCCTTCTCCCTTTTTTGGCTTCAGATCCTCCCTTAGGAGACTAAGCGGACATCGACGCCATGATCATGGAGGCCTCCAAGGACGCCGAGGTCGAGGCCTCCACACTACAAGAAATATGTCAACTTGTGACCTTGACTATTCACTACTAGGGAAAAGCCTAGCAGCAGCGCGGGTTTTGGGCCTATTAGTAGCGTGGGGGCCGGTGCTACTAATAAGGCGCTACAGCTAACATATAGCAGTAGCATGGGTTCCACCCGCGCTACTACTACGTCCGTTAGTAGTAGCGTGGGTAAAAACCCGCGCTACTACTAATCTCTAATCTCTGATTTTTTTTGAATTTTTTCGGATTTTTTTTCGATTTTTCCCCTAATTTTCAAATTTCTGAATTATTTTAATCTCTAATCACCCCTCATCGCTGCTCAATTTAATCTCTAATCTCTAATCACCCCTCATCATTCCAAATAATCTAACTTCCCGAACGGTCACCCATCTTCTCACTACTCCATCCTGAGCACGCTTAACTTCCGGGTTCTATTCTCCCTCGTTTCCAAGTCTGCACTTGTTGTTTTCCTAACAATAGTAAGATGTCAATCCTATTAACCTCAGGAATTTAGCTTGAGCATGAAGTCACACATTTCACTGTTTGAGTTTGAAACTATTGTTCTAAAAAATAACACTAATATTTAGTAACACTAATATTTCTGGAATAATTAGCTTGACCATTGTTTGACCACAGTTTGACCAGATTTGACCAAAATTCAAAAAAAACTGAAATAATTATTTAGTAACACTAATATTCTTGAATAATTAGTTTGACCATAGTTTGACCAGATTTAACAAAAAATAAAAAAACTGAATTATTTTGAATTTTTTTGCCTCCAGATCTTAAAAGTCCCGTAACTTTTTTCTGCTAGGTTTTTGAGGATTTTGAAAATATTTAACACGGTTCCCTAGTTAAATTTGGATGTAACTTTTTGAGTAGATGATTTTTCATATAAAAAACATTTTCATCCGAGTTAGTATGCAAAAGTTATGCCCATTTTTACAAATTCTCGATAGATTTTGCAAATAAAGTCGAAATTCATATTTGCAAATTTTCCCAACAACTAGACCACATATCACATGGGAAACTTATTTTCTTTTATTTTTTTAAGATTTTCATAATTTTCTTTTATTTATTTAAAACTGAAAAGGCGATCCACAGGGGGGGGTAGAGTTTGAAAATGGGACCTTTAGTACCGGGGTACCGGGGGTAGAGTTTAAAAAACCCAGTATTTACTAGTAGCGCGGGTTTTTACCCCTCGCTACTACTATGGCATGTCCCCGAGGTGCACGATTGAGGCTGATTAGTAGTAGCGAGGGGTAAAAACTTAGTAGTAGCACGGATTTATAACCATCGCTACTACTATGGCATGGTCCAGGGGCACGGTAGAGACCACTTAGTAGTAGCGAGGGTTAAAAACCAACGCTACTTCTATCAACTTAGTAGTAGCGAGGGTTAAAACCCCGCGCTACTACTATGGCATGTCCCGGGGGGCACGGTAGAGACCGCTTAGTAGTAGCGAGGGTTAAAAACCCGCGCTACAGCTATCAACTTAGTAGTAGCGAGGTTAAAAAACCTGCGCTACTAGTAAGTAGCAGTAGCGAGGGTTTTTAACCCTCGCTACTAGTAAGTGTCTATGTATAAGCTTTTCCCTAGTAGTGATTAGTCACTGAATGGTCATTATTTTCCATTTGTGACCTTTTTGTGACCAAAAACAGATGGTCAAAAGCTAGCGGTCGTAAATTGAAATTAACGACCTTCTCTATGAGAAGGTCGGAGACATTTACGACCAAAATATGCCTACTATTTTGTTTTGGTCACTAGCTGTCTACCCAGGCCACGTCGGATCCGACGTGGCAAGCTGACATGGCAAAATTACGACCAAACGAAAAGGTCGTTGACAAGAATCAGCCCGGTCCGATTAGGTGTCTATATGGGCCAAGCCCATTAAATCAGCCCATTTATTATATTTTTTTCCTGCCAACTTTTGATAGCTACCTGGGCCTGGACCAACAATTCGGCCTTTTATTTATTTCTGAGCCATGGCCTTTTAACATTGTTTGGGCTATTGTATTTTGAAGCTGGTCCCACCAATCAGATGGGTCCCACTTGCCATCATCACACACATTGGGCCCACTTGACAGAAAATTCAAAACTGCTCAGATTGTTTTCATAAGTGGGTCCCACAAGTCAGGTTTCCATTCCACACGTTTTCAAATCACATACATAATCAATATTTCAGACCCAATAGTACAAATGTAGTTCATCAAATAACACTAAGTCTACTACAATTTGTACATAGTCTATTACAACCCCAATATGCCTACTCTTAGGATATTACAGTATTACAGTCTGTTAAAGTCAAACATAAGAGACAACTCTTTGCTGTGTAGGGATATACTATATGGCTTCAAACTTCAAATTTCATTGACCTGGAGCTCCTATAAAAGAGTGAACACATAGGCTACCAGCATTAGAGTCGCTATTATTCCTGGACAATCAAAAAATTATATACTAAAAGAGATCTCATAGAAATGTAGATTTATGGACAAAATATTTGATAAAGCAACAGATTCAGCCAACTTCAAAGACCTAGATGTTTGTGATTCATCTTCACATAACCACAAGAACACTAGATATAGTATAATATGATTCCAGGAGACCAAAAGAGCATCAATCAGGAGACCAAAAGAGCATCAACCAGTAGCAGGTATATAGCTAGCAAACTACTACTAGACATCATCGACACTTGAACCATAGCATGTCCAGCAAGGAAACAAAAAATGGGACAAGAACTAATTCTAGATAACATGTCCAGGAAGGCCATCCGATGGTTTCAGCCACATCCTAATAAACCAGCAGCACTCTAATACTACTAATTAGCAGCAGCAAATCAAATAGCCAGGTGAAGCACTAGCACTTGATCATCGACACAACAGTCGGCAAGGACTCGACCACGGCGCTAAAAGCATCGAAATCCTAACTGACCCATGAAATAGAGCATGGTTGTTGCATAGTGGTGGTTTGTGTAGCCAATGTCAAACAGCCTCCGTTCGTCGCTTGCGAGAACCATGCACCTTGGTTGGCCATGAAGCCCTTGTCCTCTACTGCATGGATGAAATCCAAAGCATCGCTGTTGCACATGGATAGGAGGAGTCAGAAATTTTAAGGTCAAATCGGAAAGGGAATAGCATATAGTTTGCAAGTGCATGAGGAAGGAAAGCAATGCAAAAGCATCACTTCGAGATGTCTAATCCTAACCACAAGAGCATCAATCGGCAGCAGGCATATATATAGCTAACAATAGTACCATGTCCTCTCTTGTAAAGAAATATAAGAGAATTTCGATCACTAAAGTAGTGATCTAAACGGTCTTATATTTCTTTACGGTGGGAGTAGTAAACAGCAGCATCAGCACTTGTACCATGACATGTCTAGCAAGGAAACAAAAAATGGGAAAAATAATTCATTCTAGACAAGATACCAACTGAACTGGCCAGATTAAACTTGTGCATAGTCGTACCAGTCGTTGTCAGCTGTAGCAAGCATTTTTCCAAGTTAAACTTGTGCCTACGACCCCTCAAAAAACAAAAAACTTGTGCCTACGTAGACACGCTATCACCATTTCGCCAGACTTGTTCCAACGAGTGTTACAACCAGCAACACATGCAACCACCATGCACGGTGGCAGATGCGTCCAGTAGATAGATGCATGAAGAAAACTGAATTACTATAATAGAATACTTCATGGGGAAGTTGGATATGATGCATCGCGCAAGCAACTAATTTAGTCAGCAGTGCTCCAAAGTATTCCACATGTCACGTGCAGCTTGCATGCCAACACGAAGAAAAATACGCATCTTCTCAGTGTCAACTACGACTAAGGGTGCAAACAGGAAACACGGTGAAACTTTACTACTATGAAAACCATTGATCAAGTGGTCAAATCAATTCTCTAGTTCAACAAGTAGTTATATGAGGCATCAAGATTGCTAAATATCAAGAAGACCACTTAATGAACAGAATGAAGCAGAGACCATGAGGCAGATCAGCTAGCAAATATTTCAGAAATAGAGCAAAAGGCTTGCTAATTTTGGCATCAACGAATTTGGGACAGGGAGGACAAGCTAGCAAAATGCATTTAATAAAATGGATTGCTTATGGCTATTGTAGTACTACATATATACATGGTAACAACATAAAGGTTCCATCTGGCCATGATCAACTACTCCAAACCATTGCATGCTTTGCAAAAAAAATACTAGATGAATCTCACTAACAGGAGCACTAGGTGATTAATGGAAGAAGTAATCTGTAGATTACACATTGAACAAGTGAAAGATTTAAATCTCTCCCTATGGAAGAACTAAGTTGATGAAGACATGCAGTAGCAGGAGAAGCCTTGCATCATTGGTTTGGTCGGGTCCATGCTGAAAAGAGCGCCACTGTACATGATCAGCACCCGAGCGGCTCAGCCTTCCTATCCCCTACCTCAACTCGACTTGGCCTCAAGGAACCAGCAGCAGCGCTGTACCTGGGTCATATTTAGGTACACAATTAGCTAATATGTCAACATTTAGTTACCATGAAAATAAAAGAATGAACTCAGATAAGCATTAGCAGTGTAGTACCGAATGTATCACTATAGCAGTGCAGTCGAAGCACCATCAATAAATACTCAATCACAGTAGATAGTATTGGTAAGTATATAACGTAGGTCTCGTACACCGAATAATTACACATGACAAGGTGCATGAGTGTCGCACCAAACACGGATACATGAATCGACATCTCACACTGGTACTGATCATGCATGCATCACCTTAGGAGTATATACTGTAAGTGCAGACTAGCATCATGGAACAACCAGAGATTCAGAACAAGTCCTGGCTCTGAAATCCTTATAACAAGAGATTCATGTACCCAACTGAAGCAAAAACAAGCAGCAGAAAAAAGCCCCACCTACTGACTGATTGCTATAGAAAGAAGGCCCTCCACAGCCAGCAGTAATCATATTTGACTAATAACTCTGAAAGTAGCTGCGCGAATAGGTAGTGAGAGGGAACCAAACAGACAAGGACAAATAGGAAGTAAGCTACATCCAAAATGCACCAAATCAGCGTTGAGGACCAAACCAAATGTAACTGGTAAGCAACATTGTCCAAAGTTCATTACCCAGCTAGCCTAAGCTAATGTAGTGTTAAGTTGCTGCCAATGATCCATATTGGTACAATAGCTAGCATCGTTCAGCATATAACACCTACTAATTTTATTTTTACTTGTTTGCATCGAGTCAGCACCTACTAGATGGGATGGAAATGCATCTTCTGTATTAGTTGTGGAGCATGCATGTATTATTAGCAACAAAAGCAACAGTCGAAACTAGTGAAAGAGCAGACAAGAATATTTTCTTACAACCTGATGACATCGCTTGTGCGAGGCGAGGCGAAGAGCAGCTCCTCGCTGCACGCTCGAGAGCTTGATGATCCTCCTGCCCCACATCCACTTCAGCAGGATCTTCATGTCGGTCTTGCTGTTCAGGTCGTCGATCGCAGCATCCTGTCGTCATGGTCAGATATTTTTCATCAGCACAAAGCATATAAGCACTGGTATTACATGATCTCCAAATCATAAGATCTTGATTAGATATAAACAGTAGTACTGAATGATAGGTATAAACTATAGTATTGCCTGAGCTCAATTTTTTTTGCAAGGATAAGCATGTCCTAAACCGCCACGGCGCCACTGTGAGATCGTCGAAGTACTAGATGCCAGAATGTAAGAATGGATAAAATAAAACATGCATGTTCTCAAGTGCCATGAATTGAGCAAGCAGGTAGTCAGAATGATGAGGCATGTTAGCTGCCCAAACAGAGTCAGACTAACTACATGTCCAGAAGGACGGGCCATTCCCAAGCATTTCAAGACACCCGCAGAGGTCAGTAGACGACAAACTTGGATGCTATCTATCCATACTAGTATAGAATGATACGAGGCCAGTAGAAAATGTTTGCTACCGATGAGCTCGCCAAGGTGCACAGTTGTTCAGAAAGGAAGCACATTCAACTAAAGTACCAGATTTCAGAGTTTGTAATAGCCTCATGAACATCATCTGTAAATTACTAAATGTTACCATACTGAATGCTATCTAGAAAGATAGATACGAGCAGGCGGTGTCCAATACTAACGATCTTGCCGAGGTGCATGGAGATGGAGTTGATCTGGGCCTTGTTCTTGTAGAGGTGGTTGACCGCCTTCCTGGACTGCACAAGCTCCTTGGCCAGCGCCTTCAGGAACAAGCATCACCAGCAGAGGAAACCAAATCAGTAAATCAGCCTAAATCGATCCATGGCACAGAGTATATATGTAGGTAGGTACCTTGGCGGCGTCCCGGATGGTCTTCTCAACCTTCTTCTCCTCCTTCTGCACGTCTATGCACCGGCCCCAAAACCAAAAATCAGCAACCAGTTGAAGGCCAAGAGCCCTAGATTGGATCAAATCGGGGAGGGAGGGAAGGGGAACCTTAGATCTGGCGCTCGATGTTGCGGCCCTCGTTGCGGTGGCGGCGCTACCACTTACGCAGCTGCTGCTGCGGTGTCGGCTTTGACTTCCGGAGGCTCTTCACCACCTGCATTGTTGCTCTGCTCCGATCTGCGCGGCAGTGGCGGCGGGTGGTGGTGCTCCAGAGTGATCGATCGGAGGCGGAAGCTGTAGGGAAGAGGAGAAGGAGTTGCTGTTGTGTGCGGAAGTGGAAGTGGAAGCCCCTGCCCTGGTCGAGGAGGCTGTGGGCGGAGGCGTGGTGGACGGCGGCACGGAGGAGCAGGTCGAGGAGGACGATAAGGAGCACGATGTGAGCGTGAGCGGGATCTGGCTGTTGAGGGAAACGAGGTTACTGCCAGGGTTGGGGAGAAGGAGAGGCGGCGCTCGAGGGAAACGCTGGTGGACAGCGTGGGAGGGAGTGGGGTGGGGGCACCGGCGCTTCGAGATCCATAGGGAGGGAGTGGGGTTGGGGGTGGGGGCGTGTCGAGATCCAGAGGGAGGGAGGAAGTGCGGGGCTGAGAGCGCTAGGGTTCGCTGCGCAGGGAGATAGAGGAGTGGTGTGCGGTGTGTTTTTTTAGGGGTAGCTCGCGGTGGGTGGGTGAGAGGGTGAGGTGCGGGCCATTGGATCCAGCAGCATCTGACGGTGATATATCCACGATCCGCGTGAGAGGCCCTTAAACCAATCAGAACGCGGTATACAGATATGATATTGTGACCATTTAAATTGGCCGTAGTTGACTAAAAGTAAGGTGCTAAATCATGTTAGCTATTTTATTATGACCTGGAAAATTAAAAAAAAACTTCTCATTGTGTTAGCAAGTTTGACTATAGTTTTCAGGAATAATCACAAATTAAAATAAGGCAATTATTTTTTCAAAGAGTTATGAGAAATGAGTTCTCTTAAATGATTTTTTCATTTTTCGAGTGTCCAAAATGAGTTTTTTTGTGAAGGACCTATAATATATTTATTGCAAAATTGGACCAAATCAATTTTCTAAAATACTAGGACATATTTAATGCACAATTTACCAAATGGTTGGGTGTCAAAAGATTCGATCCACCTCTGGTGAAAAAGACAAATTTCCGCCGATTCAGCTGGAAGCGGGTCAAATTTGAACTGCGGCTGCCTCATAGTTTGCTCTTTATTTTTTCCAAAAATAATTTCTAGGTACATAAGTATCTATTTAATAAGATAAACATCAAAAAAAATTCCAAGATTCAACCACTAGCTAGGAATGGTCAAGCCCGCCGTTTTGACCGCATTTTGAAATGGACATAAAAAATTAAAAAATTAAAAAATTGGAAAACCTTCGCATTGTGTCATTATTTGTGATCAAGTTACAAGGAAAAATAATAAACTTACAATACGGAAATTCTTTTAAAAAAAGTGTTCTCAGAAACGAGCTATCATGTGTGGAGATTAATGGCTTTCAAGCCAAATGATCAATCTTATAGCCACATTCATGGCATAGTTTATTCAGATGATATCATATTGTGCACAAGGGTGCATATTGGAATGGCAAACAATGTTGCCTAAGGAAATTTTCATTTTCTTTGGACGAAAAAATCATTTTCCATTTTTCGAGTGCCCCAAATGAGGGTTTTTTGTGAAGAACCTACCAAATAATTGTTGAAAAATTGGACCAAATCATTTTTCCAAAATACTAGGACATATTTAATGCACAATTAACCAAATGGTTGGGTGTAAAAAATTTTGATCCACCTCTAGTGAAAAAGACAAATTTCCGCTGTTTCAGTTGGAAGCGGGTCAAATTTGAACTGCGGCTGCCTCATAGTTTGCTCTTTATTTTTTCCAAAAATCATTTCTAGGTACAAAAGTATCTATTTAATTAGAGAAACACTAAAAAAATTCCAAGATTCAACCACTAGCTAGGAACGGTCAAGCCCGCCGTTTTGACCGCATTTTGAAACGGGCATAAAACATTCAAAAAAATCAGAAAATTGGAAAACCTTCACATTGTTTCATTATATGTGACCAAGTTTCTAGAAAAATAATAAACTTGTAATACGGCAATTATTTTTAAAAAGTGTTCTCAGGAATGAGCTATCATGCATGAAGATTCATGGCTTTCAAGCCAAATGATCAATCTTATAGCCACATTCCTGGCATAGTTTGTTCAAATGATCTCATATTGTGCACAAGGGTGCATCTTGGAATTCCAAACAATGTTGCCTAAGGGAGTTTTCATTTTCTTTGCACGGAAAATTCATTTTCCATTTTCGGAGTGCCTGAAATGAGTTTTTTTGTGAAGGACCTACCATATATTTGTTGCAAAATTGGACCAAATCAATTTTATAAAATACTAGGCCATATTTAATGCACAATTGACAAAATTGTTGGGTGTCAAAAGTTTTCATCCACCTCTGGTGAAAAAGACAAATTCCCGCCGATTCAGTAGGAAGCGGGTCAAATTTGAACTGCAGCTGCCTCATAGTTTGCTAGTTATTTTTTTCCAAAAGTAATTTCTAGGTACATAAATATCTATTTAATCAAATAAACATCAAAAGTTTTCCAAGATTCAACCACTAGCTAGGCATGGTCAAGCCCGTCGTTTTGACCGCATTTTGAAACGAGCATAAAAATTTCAAAAAAATCAAAAAATTGGACATCCTTCGCATCGTGTCATTATATGTGACCAAGTTTCTAGGAAAAATAATAAACTTGTAATACAGAAATTATTTTAAAAAAGTGTTCTAAAAAATGAGCTATCATGCGTGAAGATTCATGGCTTTCAAGCCAAATGATCAATCTTATGGCCACATTCATGGCATAGTTTGTTCAAATGATCTCATATTGTGCACAAGGGTGCATCTTGGAATTCCAAACAATGTTGCCTAAGGGAGTTTTCATTTTCTTTGCACGGAAAATTCATTTTCCATTTTCCGAGTGCCTGAAATGAGTTTTTTTGTGAAGGACCTACCATATATTTGTTGCAAAATTGGACCAAATCAATTTTATAAAATACTAGGCCATATTTAATGCACAATTGACAAAATTGTTGGGTGTCAAAAGTTTTGATCCACCTCTGGTGAAAAAGACAAATTCCCATCGATTCAGTTGAAAGTGGGTCAAATTTGAACTGCAGCTGCCTCATAGTTTGCTATTTATTTTTTCCGAAAATCATTTCTAGTTACATAAGTACCTATTTAATCATAAATACATGGTTTGGTGGCGATACGTCAAGATTTGGATGGTGGCCGAGGGCCCCAACTCTAGAGCGCGTAAACTCGCATGCCCTTCGCGTGGTTATCGCGTGACCGTGGCGTTGCCATGTGTTCTGGGCGGCCTAGGCATTTCTAGTGGGTTGGGCACTCCCCAGGTAGGTGCTAGGAAGAAAATCACAACATAAGATTCTCATGAGGAGACCGATCGATGCTCAAACATGAATAAGCAGCCAAGTGTTTGATTAGCGGTATGGGAAATGCACATGGCTAATGGGCGTGAGTTTTGGCTGAGGATGATCAGTTACTAAGAAGACCGTCTTCACAAATTTGCAGCTCAAAAGGAGGAGCCTAGGTGGTACTTGCTTTTCAAAGTACAACACTGGACATAAATACGAATGTTGAAGCTGGGCTCAAAATAATGAATGGATTGAGCTAGCATTTGGTGGAGGATGGTTATTTGGGCATAGGAAAGCACTGTAGAAAATGGATACCATTTGGAAATGCCAAAGTGATACTTTCTTCACAAAGTGTTTTTTGAACAAAATAGGAAAATGAATATTTTTGAATTATTTTTGAACTGGGCAAGGAAGGTTTTTTACATATTTGACGAAGATATGACCCAAAGAATTTATGAGATTTTTTTGGGAATTTTGGGAATGACAGAAATATAGGTTGCTTCACAATGGACATGACACATAGGCAAAACTAGAGAGGTGGCGCCTAGTCATAGCAACCCACCACAATTTACAAGGTTATGACCATCTATATTGGTCATGATCAGCTAGAAATAAGGCAGCGGACCAGTGCTATCTGCTTTATGACCATTTCGTGTAAGGAAATTATGACCTTTCTAACCAAAATGGTCGTTATAGTTTAAGGTTTGGAGCCCGCCGAACAACTTTTGACCAATTGGTCTGAAATGGTCATAGATCTATGACCAATTCTTCCAGGGTCACTAACAGAAGGTCACTAGTTGACATATTTCTTGTAGTGCCAATGTTGCTGCCGAGGAGGCCGCCAGGGGATCCGCTGAGGAAGCCGGCAATGGTGCCACTGAAGGGGCTGCCACGGGGCCTGCCGGGGAGGCCGACAAGGATCCTGCTGGGGAGGCCGGCAAGGATCCTGCCGGGGAGGAGGTGACCAAGGAGCCCGTCGGAGAGGCTGGCAAGGCTGCCGCCGAGGAGACCACCACGAGGCCTGCCGGGGAGGCCAACGAGACCGCCACTAGAGTGGACGCCAAGGACCCTACCGGGGAGGAGGTGGTCAAGGACCAACCTTCCTCCTCCTCAGCCTCTGCCCCGAGCAAGTACTTGAAGGTTGGTGACGATCTCTTCGTCAGCATCCCAGGAGCGACAGACATCAGAGCGCCAATCGAGGAAGAGGTCTTCGACAAGGAGATCCTCACTGCTGCCGGGCTCCAGGTTGTTGATGAACAGAGCGTCAGTAGTGGTGGCTCCAAAGGGGACCAACTCCTTCAGGCGATAAGCGCCAACTTCCACAAGCTCCAAGCTCTCCATCGGTCTCACAAGGAGAAAGCGGACTCCAGGATGGTGGCCGTGGACAAGGCCGAGGCGGACTTCAAGGAGCATTTCGCCTAGATGCAAGTCTGGTTTGATGAGCCCCAAGAAGATCTGAGGGCCTCCCAGGTCCAACTGAGCGAGTGCCAGCGGGACCTCCTCCTAAAGCAGCCCAATTTTGACAAGGCACTGGAAGTGGCGAAGGCAAAGGCTGCCAAAGATGAGTTCGACTAGACGCAGCACCGCATCTTACTCGACGCCCAGGAGGAGGACTTGGTTGCACGTGAAGCGGAGCTTGCCGCCATGCTTTGCGCCAAGGACGAAGTGATTGAGAAGCTCGTTGCGCAACGGACTCAAGATCTAATGCAGAAGCACCAAGAGGCACTGGATACTCTGGTCCTTGACCATGCCGGCAAGCTGAAGGAGGCCGTTGACTGCGCCAAGGCGGCAGAGGCTACCAGGATCGAGCTGGCCAGCAAGGTAGAAAAGCTGGAGGTGGACCTATCAAGGCTCAACAGGGAGATCTCCATGCTCAAGGACGACAGGGAGAAGGCTCTCTACGACCTAGCGGAGATGCAGACCACCATATCTGACAAAACCAAATTGCTCTCCAAGGCCAACTAGTCCATTGATGATCTGAAGCTGAAGCTGGACAGCCAGGAGAAGATGCTCTCGGAGTCCCAGGCTCATGAGTAGATCCTGACCAAGGATCTTGCAGACAAGCAGCTGCTGCTACAGACTGTCGTCACTTCCCACAATGAGCTCGTGGAGAGCACAAAGCTTTGGACCAGCCACCTTGTGGATGTCGCGGAGAAGCTCACTGCGCAGCTGACTGACATGGGCATGCCAAGCTTCAGGTTCTCCCGCGAGGCGAGCGTGGCTGATAGCGCCAGGCTATCCTTGTTCTTCGAGCGTGTCCTTGACGCCCTATAGCTGCTCCAATCCACCAGGGATGCCTACCTGGCCGAGGAGTCCCAGAAGCTTTGCCGGGGCACCTTAGCCAAGGTGCTCACCAAGGTGGCGCACTGGAACCCCAATGTTTACTTCGCTCAGGAGCTTGATAGCTTGCCGGAGGGCATCGACCATCAGGCGCTCGAGGAGTGCATTGAGCCCATCATCAGCTGTGTCAGCGGAGTCACGAGGCTAGAGGTCCAGCGCCGGGATTAGCTACTTCATTCCTTGTTGCCGCTACAAGTTCGCACCCAAGACAATTCATCTTAAGTTAGAATCATGGCAACTTTTGATGTAATATGACTTTTGTTGTACTGTAAACTAGTTGCATGTTATCCCCCCGTTTAGTTTATCCTTGTATTTTCTGCACCCTACGCTTGATTGGATAGGCCTATTGGTGTGTGCACCCTTTGCCGTAGGCTCTAGAAGGAAGGATCCTTAGCAGCCTGTGGAGGGCATCGAGGTCAACAAGTTACCTTGCCGCTCTCGGGGTAGTCACCCGAGCTGTCGAGCGGACTCGAAACAGAGCGGGGGCGCTGTTGATTATGGCAAGGTACCCGCCATCCTTAGCAGAGCGCAACACTCAAACTATTGAGCAGACTCGAAACAGAACAGGGGCGTTGCCAATTGCGGCGGGGTTCCTTTTGCATGCAGGTTCTCCATACATGGACCGAATCCATCGAGGGAGATAAGCTTATAAAAGGAAGGATTACTCAAGGTTTTAGTTGACTTAGCTTTTTGTTGCTGTGCGGATCATTGTTGCGGCTGTAGACGATGCTGCTCGTCTGGCCCTTCGCACCATGGTGGCGCAGCCAGCCTCGATTGGGCCGATCGCTGCGATCGTCTTCTTCTTTGGAGCCATGTCGACGAAGAAACTACTGCAGTAACTAATAGACCAGATTCCCACAACTAATGCCCCCTACCTGGCGCGCCAAAGATGTCGGGGAAACCGAACACCTATGGAGTCACAAGGATCCCTTCTACGTTTGGCGGAGGATTAGCTGCACGAGAGCAGGTCGAGCCGTTAGCACACATGGGATTTTTATCCAGGTTCAGGCCGCAAAGATATGTAATACCCTAGTCCTGCTTGTCTGGTTATATGTGTAAAAGATGTCGGGGAAACCAAACACCTATGGGGTCACAAGAATCCCTTCTACGTTTGGCGGGGGATTATCTGCACGAAGAGTAGGTCGAGCCGTTAGCACACTGGGGATTTTTATCCAGGTTCAGTCCACAAAGGTGCGTAATACCCTAGTCCTGCTTGTTTGGTTATATGTGTGTTCTTGAGCTTTTGAACTAGCTATGGTGCATGCTTTGTCCAAAAGTCCGAATCCTCTTTGCGTGTGCCTTGGGCCTCCTTTGTCCAAAAGGTGTTGCCACAGTGGCACACATGAGGTGGCAAACTACAGTGGACGAGCTTATCGCTCGGCAACATAGGACAAACGCATTTATTGCGTCTCCAACGTGTCCTCTTGCTTTTTTGGGGATGGCAATGGAAGCCATCCTGTCTTTCGCCGCTCCTCCTCGCTTCGACACGCGTCTGGGTCGATGAGGCATGTAGTGCCATGCTGGCCAACTAGCTGTTGTTTTGGCACAATGGTAAGCTTCCACGAAGATCTACATGCCGCCGCGTAGGCATCTGCTTAGTTGGCACGCCGATCATCGCACTGGAGTGGTGGTGAGGTGGCGAAATCTTGTCAGGCGTGGGTCTGGCCGCAACCCAGTGATCGTCCTCGGCAAGGCTTGCCGGGGGCCTTGGAGTCATCCCCGGCAAAGGTCTAGCCGGGGGTCTTTGTCTTTTGGTCCCACGTGGATGTGTGGGTTGTCAATCTTCATGAGGATCTGCATGCCATCGAGCGTGCGCTTTCCAAATCTTGGTCTTAACATTGTCGATGGTGTCAGAGCTCTCAGCCCCAAGGGTGATGGGCTTGCTGGTGCCGTGTAGGATGCCCCGGCAAGGACCTTGCTGGGGGTGGTCCAGCTCGCCCTCCACACCTTGCGCTTCGGGTATCTGTCTTGGTGGTCTCCGTACTCTACTTTCCTAAGCCTCGCCAAGCCCTACCGCAGGCGCAGTTGCGACTGCCCGTGCACTAGTAAGGGGTATAGAAGTATCAACACTTTTGTACACTGATAAGACAGCTATAAATGAGCATCTTTTTGCCTACTTCACATGCTTGAAACTACTTCCTCCGTCCATGTGCATTAGGCTATCAAATGTTGGCATGTCATACATAGTCATCACTTAGTCACTCATACAGCAATGTTAGCTGTAAGGTTGGCTATAAGAGTCTTTTTTTACTTTGCTCTATCTCTTTGTTCATAGTATTTATTGTATTTGCCAAAAGGAGTAAGGAGTACAGTACTTGGCAGATGTATACCATGGAGGTGGCCAGGAATCTGGAGACTCACACCGGTCATAGCGCCGCAGTTAAAATGACAAAGACAAGTCAAATCACAGGGCCCACCTGTCCAGCAGTAACTCACTGTCAAATCACACAGCCCTACATTTGCAGCAGCCTACTCCCTCATCTTATCGCCTCTCTGTCGAACCGACTAGGCAGAACTGCCCCGCCTACCGCACGAGAAAAGCCCCGCCCTCAACTTTTAAATACAATTTTGTATCCATGGATTGCGCCATGGAGCAAAGCCTCAAGAAAGTGGCGGTACACATGTATATAACACGCCCGTCGCGTTCGCGTTGCACCCCAGACGGTCAATCAGTCTGGCACGCCGCTTTCCGAATGGAACGCGCGGCATATTGCGTTTGTACACACATGTGGGGCCACAATTGAGAACCGACCATAGGCACACTCCCCGGCCCCGCAAGTCGGCTGAGTTAATAGAAGAGAGAGACGAGCGATAGTACTGGAGCAGTGTTGTACAGACGTCGGTGCCTGGACGATCCCTGCATGACACAGAAGATCAGTTCGTCCATGCATGTGACCAGACTCCAGCAGATGACTGGATTGGCTATCATCTACATACTGTGCAGGATGTGTTGTACATGGCTGTAGTTCTGATGAGAAATCTAAAAAAAGGTTTCTTGTCATCTCACAATATTAGGTGTCATGTTCTTCGGATCACTACGAGGGTCAAACAGCGACAACTGAGTTCCTCCTAGGCGCTTGTCATTGGTGGCACATGCACGAAGACTACTCGGCTACCATCTAGGTGAATTCGACCATGTTAATTAGGACATCTATCGATGGACCCTGAGGGAGTTCCTCGGATTAGGGGGTGTCCGGATAGCCGGACTATCATTATCGGCCGGACTCCAAGACTATGAAGATACAGGATTGAAGACTTCGTCCCGTGTCCGGATGGGACATTCCTTGGCGTGGAAGGCAAGCTTGGCGATACGGATATGTAGATCTCCTACCATTGTAACCAACTTTGTGTAACCCTAGCCCTCTCCAGTGTCTATATAAACCGGATGGCTTTAGTCCATGGGACGAACAAAAATCATACCATAGGCTAGCTTCTAGGGTTTAGCCTCCTTGATCACGTGGTAGATCCACTCTTGTAACACACATCATCAATATTAATCAAGCAGGACGTAGGGTTTTACCTCCATCAAGAGGGACCGAACCTGGGTAAAACATCGTGTCCCTAGTCTCCTGTTACCATCGTGTTTTGACACCGACATTGGTGCTTTCATTGAGAGTTCCTCTGTGCCGTCACCATCAGGAAGGATGCCTTTTCCCGTCTTTAAAGACGGTGCCATCGTCAAGGGAGCTTTGTCCACCGGCCAGACTATCCGGCTTGGCGGTTTTCTCATGCCCGCCTGTTCGGCCACCGCCCCGACAATGACCTCTCAAGTCATTAAAAGCGATCTTCACGTCAGCTCGGAATTCGCCAAACAGCTAGATCCGATTGAGCTCTCCTCCGTAAACGAGCTCTTGGATCGCATCGCCGCCCTGGGAGTCGCTACCGACTACGATCAAATAGGGCTTAAAACCGATCTGAGAGAAATTAACTCTCCCCAGGTTACCCACCACGTTGTCATGGTAGAGGAACAATGCAGCGACTCTTCTTCCATGATAAAAACCAACTACGTCCGGGTTCCGGATCCCTCCATGCCAGATTCCTGTGGAGGGACAGACGCTAATCAAATACTGAACCTAAAGTCAGGCATCGGACCAGATTTGCTGGAAAGCGCTCAGCAAACCAAGCTTCCGAATCCGGAAGCTTCTTAGCCTTTGAGCCTCAGATCGGGCGGGGTTCCAAACTTAATTCCACCCGCCCACCCAAACATAAGCGATCTATCTCAAATACGGCAAGAGCCCGATGAAACAGTACATCATTACTGTGCCAGATTCCTCCTGGTTATGAACAGGATAAAGGAATGCCATGAAGAAAGCGCGATTTCAATCTTCTACAACAACTGCATGGACAAGGGAATCATAAACGCCATGAGTCGTCGCGAAGTTACACGCTTCGCTGACCTAGCGACCATTGTACAAAAATACTGCGCGATGGAGAGTGCCTGGAAAACCGAAACTATGTTTTGGGACAATCCGGCCCTGAATACAACCCCAGTCCAAAATAAAAGGGTGCGTCATACTCAAGCACCTGGGTTAAAAACCAAAAAGCAAAAACCCCCTAAAGGGTACGGAACCGTACTGGAGGGACGGCTCAACGGACCCTACAAAATCCACAGTACGGAGGGCGCCACTCCAACACATAGCCTTCGAGCATGTTGGATACTACGGCAGGTGGCCAAAAGTGGCGTAGGCTTTTTAGCCCGGGGCAACCAACCCAGCAGTACCAGTACGGTACTAACAGTCTTCAAGACTTTCGCATCAAATAACATGCGGAAACGAACAATCCACAGCCTCGCCGAAGTCTACCAAGTAGCAACATTAAATCCAAGGAGCGACACGGCTATCACTTTCAATGCCAGCGATGAACCTAAATTCCGAACAGCTAGAGCACCAGCCGCATTGGTCCTCAGTCCGATAGTGGACGGTTTCCGTCTTACTAAGGTGCTCATGGATGGCGGTAGAGGATTAAACCTCATCTATGAGGAAACCCTTCAAAAAATTGAAATTGACTGGAGCCGCATTGAGCGAAGCAGCACAACCTTCAGAGGAATAATCCCTAGTCGAGAAGTACGCTGCACAGGAAAAATCACACTAGATGTAGTGTTCGGCTCACCGGACAATTACAGGTCCGAAGAGGTCACGTCCCAAGTGGCCCCATTCGGCAGCGGATATCACGCTTTGTTAGGGCGGGAGGCATTCACAATCTTCCAAGCTATACCCCATTACGGGTACATGAAGCTCAAAATGCCCGGACCCAATGGAATAATCACTCTCGCCAGTGATCCAGATACAGCACTCTGCGCTGAAAATAAGACAGCCGCACTGGCCCTAGAGGCATTGTTCCGAAGCCCTAGCGGCAGAGGAACTCACTGCGCTGCGCTCCACGGTGGACATGGACAATGTGATACTCGATAAGAGGTCCAAGTCCACCTCTTTTAAACCAGCAGACGAAATAGTCAAATTTTAGGTCCATCCAACGGACCCCACAAACACGGCCTCCATTTGGGCACAATTAAGTCCTGATGTCGAAGCCGCACTACGAGAATTCCTTCGGGAAAATTGGGACATTTTTGTCTGGCACCCTTCAGACATGCCAGGAATCCCACGCAGGCTAGCAGAGCACAGCTTAAATATCCTAAAAGGATTCAAGCCAGTCAAACAAGCTCTTCGGCGATTTTCCGAACCAAAAGACAGGCAATGGGAGAGGAGCTAGCCAAACTCTTAGAAGCCGGATTCATCAGAGATATAAAACATCCGGACTGGCTAGCCAATCTAGTAATGGTACCAAAAAAGGACAAATCCTAGCGCCCCTGCGTCGATTTTAAAGACCTTAACAAGGCCTGTCCAAAGGACCCTTTCCCTCTCCCCTGCATCGACCAAATCATCGATGCTACCGCAGGGCACGATTCATTGTGATTCCTCGACGCATACTCCGGATACCATCAAATCAAGATGGCGGAGAAAGACCAGGCCGCAACGGCATTCATTACTCCATATGGGCCATTTTGCTTCAACACAATGCCCTTCGGACTCAAAAACGCCGGTGCAACATATCAGCGCATGATTCAAACATGTCTGGCTACCCAGATAGGCAAAACAGTAGAGGCATACGTAGACGATGTGGTCGTCAAGACCAAACACATCGAAACTCTAGTAGAAGACTTGAGGGTGACATTCGACAACCTCCGAGCATATGACATTAAGCTCAATCCGGAAAAATGCGTCTTCGGAGTGCCAGCCGGAAAGCTCTTGGGCTTCATTGTATCCGGTAGAGGAATTGAAGCAAACCCGGCCAAGATCCCAGCTCTGGAACAATTGGATATTCCAAAAGACCTCAAGGAAATACAAAAACTAACCGGATGCGTAGCGGCCTTAAGTCGCTTCATCTCCCGTTTGGGAGAAAAGGCTTTGCCCCTCTACCGCCTCCTCCGGTGCACCGAACGTTTCGAATGGACGGATGCTGCCACAGCCGGACTCAAAGAAATAAAGGCCATACTAGCAACAAATCCGGTCCTGGCCGCGCCCAACCTGGGCGAACCTATGTTATTATACGTCGCAGCAACACATCAAGTCGTCAGCACGGTACTCGTCGTCGAACGAGAAACAGAAGGGCACAGATTCCCTCTTCAAAAACCAGTGTACTACGTATCCACTGTTCTAACTCCATGCAAGTCTCGGTACCCACATTATCAAAAGATAGCGTATGTGGTGTTCATGGCATCCCGGAAGCTGCGACACTACTTTCAAGAGTGTTCCATAACGGTGGCCTCCGAAGTACCTCTCAACGATATTATAAACAATCGCGACGCAACAGGCAGAATTGCAAAATGGGCTATTGAGCTCTTACCATTTGACATAACCTACAAACCACGACGAGCTATAAAGTTGCAGTTTCTGGCTGACTTCGTCGCCGAATGGACCGAAGCCGAACTCCCTAAAGAGTATGGCGCGTACTCCAGTTGGATCACGCATTTCGACGGATCCAAAATGTTGGCTGGATTGGGGGCTGGCGTCGTCTTGACGTCCCCAACTGGAGACACAATCCAGTACATACTTCAAATAATGTACATGGGCTCCAACAACGCAGCCGAATACGAGGCCCTTCTACATGGCCTCCGTATGGCAATCTCCATGGGCATTCAACGCCTAGAGGTGCGTGGGGATTCAAACCTCGCAATATCCCAAGTAAATGGAGACTTTGACGCCAAAGATCCAAAAATGGCAGCTTATCACAACGCCATCCTAAAAATGTCAGCTCGGTTCCAAGGACTCGAATTCCACCATGTAGCCTGGGATAATAACCAGGCAGCACCCGTGTTAGCACGCATCGGCGCGAAACGAGACGCCGTCCCTCCAAACATCTTCCTGGAACGGCTCTTTAAGCCATCCGTATTATGGGAAGAGGAGTCCGGAAATAACAATCCGGAGCTAGTTGCATCACCTAACTCAGACCATTCTGACACAATCGGCGGCTCAGCCAATGAAATAACACCCTCAGCCCACGAAATAATGGCAGTAATTGCCCCATGGACAGAACCATTCCTAGCCTACTTAATCCGGCAGGAACTTCCCGAAGACAAAAATGAGGCCTGCTGCATAGTTCGGTGATCTAAAGCCTATAGGTTCATGCGGGAGAACTTTATAAGAAAAGCACAACCGGAGTCCTTCAAAGGTGTATCTCCGAAGAGGAAGGGCGAAATCTACTGGCTGAAATTCACGCCGGACTCGGCGGGCACCACGCTGCAGCCCGGGCCCTTGTAGGCAAGGCCTTCCGCACAGGATTTTATTGGCCAACAGCCCGGGCAGATGCTCAGGACTTAGCCCAACGATGCGTCGGTTGCCAGCTCTTTGCTAATCAGAGCCACATGCCACCCACCGCCCTCAAAACTATACCCATCACCTGGCCGTTAGCGGTCTTGGGGCTTGACATGGTTGGACCCCTTAAAAGGGGGAACCCACAAGCACAAATACTTATTGGTCATGGTGGACAAATTCACCAAATGGATCGAGGCCAAGCCGGTTAAAACGGCAGAATCCGGACCTGTGATAGACTTCATATCCGGGGTAGTACACCGTTTTGGCGTCCCCCACAGCATCATCACTGATAACGGCATGAATTTCACGGCCGACGAGGTTAAACTCTGGTGCAAAAACATGGGCATCAAGCTCGATTACGCTTCAGTCTATCACCCCCAAACTAACGGTCAAGTCGAGCGAGCAAATGGTCTAATCATGAGCGGCATAAAACCCAGACTAGTGCGGTCCCTCAAGGAATCTAACACGCACTGGGTAGAGGAGCTCGACTCCGTACTCTGGGGGCTGTGGACCACGCCAAACCGAACTACTGGATTCACACCATTTTTCATGGTATACAGCGCAGAGGCAGTTCTGCCCTGTGATATAATTCATGACTCACCTCGTGTGCGCATGTACGAAGAAAGAGAAGCCGAATTGGATCGGCAGGACAGTTTGGACGCCTTAGAGGAGGAGCGGGACATGGCAAAGGCTCGTTCCGCATTTTATTAGCAGCAGGCTCGAAGATATCAAAGCTGAGAAGTATGGGCCAAAACTTACAATGTTGGCGAACTTGTTCTATGCCTGCCGGACAAGAAAAAGGACAAACTTAATCCCAAGTGGGAAGGTCCCTTCATCATCGACCAAGTCCTGACCGGCGGAGCATACCATCTACGTAACGCATCTGACAACTGACTCGAGCCGAACCCATGGAACGCAGCCCGTCTCCGAAGATTCTACGCCTAACGCCGGACTCAGAGTTCGTCTCACTCCCCCGTCCACCTTTTTATATTTTTTACTGTCTCTTGTCCCCCTCCTTCTTCCCACCTTTTTTTTCAATACCTTTTATAGGCTGATTTGTGCTTTGTTCGCACACACTTGATGTGCTCCTAGCACTCATTATACCTGGGGGCTTCTTTAACAGAAGCTTATTCATACGGGCTTCATGCCCAATACATGTGTCATACTTCCGCATGTACCTTTTATTCACCATTATATGCATCGATATGACTTAAGTTTTGGCCAAGCTGGGTTGCCTGGCTCTTGTGCTTACCCCTATGTTCCCGATTGTTCGGCTAGGAGGTAAAGGAAGCACCTCTGTGATTGTTACTGCCGGGTCAGCCGGATGTGTACCTCAGACTGGGTGAAGCCGAAAGCTAGCGTTCTTAAGAGAATATTCGGTCGGTGACTTGAAAGATGATTTATTACTTACTTATTTATCTGCCCCTAGATGCTTTTTCTGCTATTTTTGCAGTTCGGCATTGCACTTTAGGGCATGCCTCCTAGGGAAAGGAACCCTTAATGGAACTATTCTCCCTGGAAGATGTTTCTTACTAACCATGTAATATAACATAGCTAGTTGGGCACTTGTCTGCTAAAGCAATTATGACCCCGACGCCTTGTCTCCATGCATGCCCCAGTTCTTTTATAACAGTAAGGGTATTCGGACACACTCCGGACTGTTGGGTCCCGAGGTTGAAGCGAAACGGTCCGCAAAGACAAACGATCTACAATCCGGATAGAAGGCATTCTACATGTCATTTAAAAAAAATTACATCGTCAAACTGACTGATTGTACTCCTCTTCAATCCCATCTAACAGGCTGTCTAATTTACAGTCCTGTTGGGAATATTTCGCGGCCAGCTCTACTTGGCCGTACATCAAGCTCACAGGGATCTCCTTCCCATCAGGCCCTGCAGGTCCGACCTCGGCCATGTGGTTCGGGTCAGCCTTCGGGTACCGCGTCTTCACCATGGCCCAGGCCTCCCTGGCACCGTGACGGCAGGCCGATATCTTCCACAAACGGAGGCGTCGTCGTGCTCCCTGAAGCTTCTCAGCAAGCCCTCCAAGGCCCTCGGGTAGGGAGACGGAAGGCCATAAGGCCTGAACGACGCCACTCATCGCCTGCCGAACACGTTCGAGCAGTTGCACCAGCTTGGGAAGTTGGTCACCCGTTGAACCAGGCATTTCCTCCGCAGGGCGACCTGTGAGCACACCTAAAGACACATTTCTGTCAATCGACTTCCTCGCCGAATTCTTATTTTCAAAGGAATTTGCTCAAGCACTTACTATAAATGCCGCGATGAAGCCGCTGATTCTCCTTCACGGAGCCAGACAGCTGGGCCCGAACACCTTTCAGCTCTTCTCCTAGCTGGGTGTGGGCATCTTGGAGCTTGTTTCTCTCCTGCTGCACCTTCATAAGCACCCTCTCGCCGGCCTTTAGCTGACACAGTAGCTGTTGCTTGTCTGGATCTAGTCCGCGCCCTCTGCAATATTATTGTTAGATTTACGCACACGCCACACTTTGTTAACTACTTATGTTTTCGAAGTACCTATTACCAGTGGGGGTCTCTGTGGCTCCCCCTGTGCTGGCTAGTGCGGCCTCAAGTTGGGCCTTGCACTCTTGAAGCTCCTGGGACAGGTGGGTATTCTTCTCCGTAAGATCCTGCATAATAAATGATCCTTAAATCAGTTGTTTTAACTATTTTAAGTCTCGGTGGCTACTAGCATATATAACTATTAAAATTACTTACCCGTATGTCCTTCACATACTGCTCCGTGGCTCTGGTTAAACCATCTTGAGCAGCACGGAGGTGCGCATTTCCCGCATCAAAGGCATTCAACGCCTCCAGGGAAAAACACGCGTCACGAAGAACTGTCCAGCGACGCCTGTGATTCATGGCGCTCTCCACCTCAGATCGGGTGGCGGACAGCCTGTCGGCATCCTCTGTCGGAGGAGCATCCGGCTCTTGCCTTGTGTTCGCCTCCACTTCCGGACCACGCGATGGAGCATGGCTGGCGGAGGCTTGATTGGCAACCTCTCCGGACACTATCCGGCGAGCGCTCTTCCTCCTAGAAAGAGTTATGAGCGTTAATATACCTCATAGGGATCCTTCTCTTAAAAACAACGGTGCGTCGTACCGTTGCGGCGACGTTTCGATTTGCGTCGCACTCCTCTTCCGCCTGCTGGGCCGAACTGACCCTTGCTAGTCAGCCGCCGTAGGTTCGGCTTCCCGCCTTAAAGGCGCCTCCTGCGATGCACCATCAGTATAGGATGGTCAGAATTAAGCATGGATCACATGATGGTGTCAAGACCTCGGTCGTAGTCACCTGGGAGGCCGGAATCAAGCCGGGGTAGTCAGCTGTAATGGCGACTAGAGCATTGTCCATGCTAAGTTGGTGGAACACCCCGTCAATCAGCTCCACCTTTATGTCTGGATCCTCTTCGGAGGCCGGATCAAGGGATCGTTCCAGATCCTCGGGCTGTGGAGTTAGGCTTCGTATGCCCTCCACATCCCGGCGCAGCTCCTGCGTCGAAATCAGAAAGTAAAATACTTGACTTTGGAAGTATGGATCGGATAGATAAAGCGTCCGCTTACCCAGCTCCGAGGGTTATTCATGGAGAATCCGTTCAACGGATTCGTGCGGAGAAAGTCCTCCTCTCCCCCTTGTACAAGCCGGACAGGATCTTTGCTAGATCGGCTGCCGAGCTCGGCCCTTTGCGGACATGACGGGTGGCGTCGTCTTCCCCGTTGAAGTCGCACATAGGGTGGCCCCTATATTGGAGTGGTTGCGCCCCTCGCATAATGCACGTGGCCATGATTCCAATCATGGTCAATCCGCAGTGGGCCAGTAACCTAATCCGGCCCATCAAATAATGGACGCTCCCATCCTCCTCCCGTTGTGGGCTCCGCGGGCGCCAACTCAGGTGTTTCTTCAAGGGAGCATTGCTAAACCCCGGGAGGCCGATCCGAACTGGATCCGGCAGAGGGGCGTCCTCCATGTAGAACCATTCTGAAGGCCAGTCTTCGGACGCCTTCTTCGGGGTGCCGGATAGGTATCCGGTCCCAGCGATGCACCATATTTCGGCTCCGCCCACTTGATATATCGACCCCTCATAAGGAACGGGGTACGAGGCAAAACAATCTCTTCCACAGCGCAAAATGGGGCTTGATGCCGAGGAACAGCTCGCAAAGAGCTACGAAGCCCGCGATGTGAAAAATGGAGGCAGGTGTGAGGTGGTGAAGCTGGAGTCCGTAGAACTCCAGGAGCCCCCGGAGAAACGGGTGTATGGGAAATCCGAGTCCCCTTATTAGATAAGGGACGAAGCATACCCGCTCTCCTTTGGAAGGGTTGGGGACGCTCTCTGCCTGCTTTCCGTCCTTAAAGGTGGCCAGTCCAGCTCGAACCGGAACCATGAAAGCTGGGGGAAGATATCCCTCGGTTTGGAGCGCCACTACCTCGCTGTGCGGAACGGAGCATCTCCCCCAATCTCCTGGCTTAGGGATGGGAGCGCGAGAGGAGGAGCCCACATCGATTATCCATGATGGAATGGATTTTTGTCAGAGCGCTTCGGTGAGAACTTGCGAATGGAGGATGGTGTGAGCTGGATCTAGATCCTCGCCTCTCTTATAGGCGGCTCGTTCGCACGGCTAGGGGGTAAAATGTAAAAATACCCTAGCTTTTCGCATTCATACGACACATGGAAGAAGGCCATTATTAGGTGTAGAATCCAAGGAGCGCAACATTTATTAGGAAGTCGGACACTATTCAACAGGAACATGAAGTTTGAAGGAGAACCCGCCTTGCAACTCCGAAGACAATATACGCGCCGGACTCGTCGTCGCTAAAGCCCGGTTCGGGGGCTACTGAGGGAGTTCCGGATTAGGGGGTGTCCGGATAGCCGGACTATCGTCATCGGCCAGACTCCAAGACTATGAAGATACAAGATTGAAGACTTTGTCCCGTGTCCGGATGGGACTTTCCTTGGCGTGGAAGGCAAGCTTGGCGATACGGATATGTAGATCTCCTACCATTGTAACCGACTTTGTGTAACCCTAGCCCTCTCCGGTGTCTATATAAACTGGATGGCTTTAGTCCATAGGACGAACAACAATCATACCATAGGCTAGCTTCTAGGGTTTAGCCTCCTTGATCTCGTGGTAGATCCACTCTTGTAACACACATCATCAATATTAATCAAGCAGGACGTAGGGTTTTACCTCCATCAAGAGGGCCCGAACCTGGGTAAAACATCGTGTCCCTGGTCTCCTGTTACCATCCGCCTAGACGCACAGTTCGGGACCCCCTACCCGAGATCTGCCGGTTTTTACACCGACAGACCCCTTCTCTATGAGTTTATCTTTAATTTGAGCTTTGATCCTCATCTAGTTTGTCCGTCGGGATTCATGTTGTCTCCTTGGGGCAGTGAGTTTATGGTTTCTTGTCATGTGGCTTTTTTTCGTGTTATATGTTAATCCGGTGCTTCAGATCAAAATGACGAAAATTGTGCCTCCGGGGCACGTGCATGAAGACTTCTCGACAGTCATTGACGAGGTCAAGCCAGCTCCGGTAGATAATAGAAAACTACTCCACTATATAGGCAAGAGCCTCTGCGCTTGCTTGCTAGTGTTGCTCTCTTCACAGTTTCTCGTCCTCTCCAGATCTAAACATGACAACAGTGGCCACACGCTGTCTCTGCTCACCATTGGTCACAGATCCAGCCGGATCCCGTCTGTCGGGGAAGGTGAGAAGGTGCAATGTTCACGTGGTCGTCCTCGGCGACGGCTCTTACCCTTTGTCGGCGCGTCCCGATCAGCGTGCCTTACCGTTCTATCCCACACAGTGTTGGCTAGGGAGGGCCTCCGACCCCTTCTTCCTCATTGCCGTAGTGTGGACAGATCCGGCCTGCCACCGCCCACCTAGCGACATCCCGGCGACTCTCAGGTATAACTTCCTTCGAGACGGGCCTTGCTATACTTCCCCAGCTCCTGACATTGCTGCATTTGTATCTTTTACTATTTCTCAGCCCCCTCATAGATAGGATCGATCGGCTGTTCGAAAGCCACCTAAATTTTTACTATTAAGAGGTAAAACTAGTTCATGCAGTCAAATCTAGTACTACTAGGTTCAAACTGGGAGGAAAGGGGGTGGGGGTGGGGGAAGATTTGTTACCTATTTCTAGGACGTGGTCGAAAGAGGAAATAATGGGGGAGAAAAGTAGCAGGGACTGGCTATCAAACCAGTCTTTTGGTCTAATAGGGAAATAAAGGGAAACGCAGTACAAACTCAATATAAACCGATCTATTGGTTGAAAAAGGAAAGAAAGTGGGGACTGGGGGACAAGTCAAAAGAGTATGTCCAACACTAGATTTGCCAGCCTCACACAGTATAAGGTGGCTATACCGAACAAAAATGGGACCAACCCAGATATCCTATTCTGATGTTTGTTGCCCCGAGCCCCTCTTATGTAATGCCACTGGTAAAATGTAGCAGTCTCACTGTTAAAAGTAAGGAAACGTTAAACCAATGTTATTTTCAATGTAATGCCTCCAGTAATATGTGTCGGCGTCCTAGGAACCAAGGTACCCAGACCTACCTTCCTACAGCCCACGGCGTGGCTCCATCGACGGCCTGGTACGGCCCATATTCAACCACGACAAGACAAGACACTCGCAAGGGGCCAAGCCTCACGAGGCGGGTGACATCAAGACCTCCTGAGGGAGTGGCCTCCTCAGGTGGCCTCCTGACGGAGAGGAGATTTCTATGCAAGACGCGGCCTCACGAGGCTGAAATGACATCAGCCATGACGACCAAGGGCAAGCGCGCGCCAGCGGTCGTAGAGCAGCAGGTTTCCTCTTTGTGCAAAGGAGGCAAGCGCAGGTGTGGAGTCCCAAGGAATCAGCCAAAGGTTGCCATTTGCATGCAACAAGATCAGGACCACCAGAATGGCATGATGGATGTCATTACCGAGCCTACCATGACCTAATGATCAGAAGCTTTGCAGGCGAAGACCACCTTTCATCAGGATCATATGTAGTTCTTGTCCCCTTTCAAATTAGGTCATTGTGGGATCCCTTCCCGCGTAAGTTTTGGAGGAAGAGGACCAAGGCCACAATAAATATAGCCTAGCCGCCACCGTAGAAAGCATCGGGTGATTAGCTCATCGAATCCCCAAGAGCTCATCACAAGAACTCGCCTCCTGTGGCTGTTCTTCCACTTGTACTAGTGCATCCTGAGCCCCTTGCGAGGCTAATCCACCACAAAGCAGGAGTAGGGTATTACACCGCAAGGTGGCCCGAACCTGGGAAAACTACCATGTCTTCGTACTTCTTGTTCATTGGTCTAGGTCGTGAGAGCAGCGGATCAATCGACTTGAGAGGTTGAGTTCTTCACACACGCCCCTGAGTTCGAACCTTTCTTGGGTCTGCGGCGGAATCCAACATTTGGCGCGCCAGGTAGGGGGGCGTGTCGAAGCCTCTCTTCCATCAGTTGTTTTGCCCCCGCTCCGTTGTTCTCATGGAGGACGCTCGTCGAGTTCGTGTCGAGCGTCGGGTGGCCCTCATCGCGTCGTCACTCAGACGGCGCCCATGGGCAACGGTGCTCCTCGCCGCTCCCCGTCGCTCGTGGCCAACGCTGCCACTAGCCCTGCACACCACAAGCAGCAGGACTCATTGTTGCCGCCCTCCGGGCAACGCGACGGCCGCACCGCCACTCCGTCACTGACCCCGACCGTTGCTTCCTCCTCCCACTCCCGTCGTGGGCCAGCGACTGTGCAGTCGGCGCTACTCATGGCGCATGAGCTTCTGCACTATCGTATGGCCGACGACCTCTATGAGGATTGGCTAGACCGCATCGCAGAGCTCGTCAGCGCTGCTGGAGTGGCTCCCGCACTATCCCGTTCGCTGCCTTCCCCGCAGCACCAGGCGGGAGACGTAGCTCACAACGCGCCTCCTCCTCCTCTCTGGATAGATGTCGTCCCCGAGCTAAGGCAGGAAGCCCCCCAGCACGACCAGCAGCGCAGGGCGCCCGCGCACGATGAAGAAAGCTGCCGGGTCATGCAGCAGCCTCAGGGAGAGACGCGTGCTCTCCCAGCTCCTCCTACGCCTCCGCGTCAAGACTGCATGCAGCCCAAGGTGGTTGCACGCAGGCGTCAAGACCTGGCTCCCCCTTGAGGCAAGCCCTCATGGCCACGGCAGGATGTCGAGCGTTCACTCTAGAGCTTCGCCACGTCGTGTGGCCTTGCAAGTTCAAGATGGATCTGCGTCCGCGCTACGACAACACCCCCGACCTGGATGAGTTCCTTCTCCTCTATGAGTTGAGCATCAAGGCGGCAAGTGGTGATGAGGTCATGGAGAACTGGTTCCCCATGGATCTCAAGGATGGCGCGCGCTCGTAGCTCCTGAACCTCCCGGTGGGGTCGATCTCCTCCTGGGACGAGCTGCGAGAGCGCTTCATCGCCAACTTACAAGGCACCTGCGACCGCGCTCCTGTGGCTGGCGACCTGCGATACATCAAGCAACAACCAGGAGAGACCTTGCACAAATACATCCAGTGCTTCACCAACGTTCACCTCAAGATTCCCAAGGTGTCGGATGAGGCCATCATCTCAGCGTTCTCTGATGGCGTTCAGGACGTCAAGATGAAGGAGGAGCTTGCCATTCACGAGGAGCTATGCTCAGCTCTGGAGATGTTCAATATGGCAACCAGGTGCGCGAGGGTAGAAGAAGGCCGTCTCTCGCTCCTCGAGATCCCATAAGCCGATCCTGAAGACAAGAAGGCTAAGGCAAAGGACGTGACGCTCAAGGATTCGGTAGTGCTCGCGGACAAGCCTGACATGAAGCGCGGCTGTGATCACCCTAAGTGCTCCAAAGGCAACCGACCGTTCTGTGTCTTCCACAATGTGCACAGCCACAACACCAATGACTGTTAAGAGCTCAAGGCTATCTGAGACAGCGGACTTGGGCGTCGCCCGGAGCGCAATGACCGTGGCTACGACTGCGGAGGAGGTCACGGTGGAGGCCACTGGGATGATTGTTGCCCCCGCCAGGGTTGGCGTGACCAGCCTCATGAAGACTACTGGCAGGACCAGCCTCGGGACGGTCCGTGGCGGGATCAGCCTCTCGAGGACCATCCTCAGGGCAATGCTAGCCTCCCTGCCCTGCCGCCACAACCAAGAAGGAATAACGACGACCGCCAGGGACGATGGGGCAGGGGGCTTCCAAGAGCATCGTGCTATCGCCTGCATCCTAGGAGGTGCTCAGGCCCCGCCTCCCAACGCATCTTGAAGCAATTCTCTTGTGAGGTGAACGCGGCCCTCCTCAAGCTCGAGGCATCGCGTCCGCTCAGGTGGTCCAAGTATGCCATCACTTTTGACTCTTCGGACCAGCTCAAGTGCGCGGCCACTTCAGGCGCGCTCCCCATGTTCTGCTCACCCACTATCAGCAATGTTCTCGTCACCAAGATACTCGTCGATGATGGCGCTAGGCTCAATGTCCTCTCTGTCGAGACATTTGAGAGGCTCCAGGTGCCATATGACCAGCTTCATCCCATCAAGCCATTCTCGGGAGTGACCAGTGGCTCCACGCACCCCATTGGGGAGATTCACCTCCCCGTCACCTTCGACAAGCGCGACAACCACCGCACCGAGCTCATCAACTTTGATGTCGCTCACATTCTCCTACCGTACAATGCCATCCTCAGGTACCCAGCCCTCGCCAAGATCATGGCGGCAACGCACAACAGCTACAACGTCCTCAAGATGCCAGGACGCGGCGTCATCATCATGGTCGCCTATGATGAGAAAGACGAGATGTGCTCCCTCGAGCGTGCCTACCAGGCTGCAACGGTCGAGAACTCGGATGGCGAGGGCGTTACCCTTCCCCCAGAGGTTGCCCCCAAGAAGAAGAATCAGCTCCTCCTTAGAGGCACTCAGGAGGCTAGCATGCCTGATGATTATGACTTGGGCCCCTCGCCTCTGTTGGGGCGCCTTTCCCTCTCGCATAGGAAGGTGTGCCCGGCACTGCCCTTAGGTTGGGCTCAGGGGCTCTTCTCTAGGAGGCCTCTAACCTGGCCAATGTCACGAGGGAGGCGTTCGGGCAACATGTGCAGGCATGCTTCAACGCGCGCTTCCAGGAGGAAGGCATAGGGCGTGAGGCACCAAGCGTGCAGGAGTTCATCACCAGGGCAATCGAAGATCTTCAGGAGGCACAGGCCATGTGAGGCGAGCGATGGCCCACGCCACCCAATGCAACGATGCATGCGTGACGTCCTGGTGTTTCATGTAGCCAGGCACCACCCAATGCAACGATGCATGCGTGACGTCCTGGCATCCTGGCGTCTCGTGTAGCTAGGCACTAGGCAGTCCTAACGGACGAGGAGCAAGAGCCTCCGGAGCCTCTCGAGGCTCTGGAGCCTGGTGGCTCATGAGGAGGAACTTCTACGGCACACATCTTTAGCTACTTCAACACTTCTACCCCAATGGTGCTAGGTGACTTTTTAGTTTGTTCAGTTGAGGGCGCCCCTCGGGCTGCATTATCCTCAAGATGTACGGGTCCGCCCTGCAACATGTATGGTTTTGCGCATCTATCAGAACTAATTTCGCCTTTTTATGAGCTGCTTTATACTATCACCTGCTTGTCCGGTGCTTCGCCATCATGAACATCATGCGCCCTTACGAACCCACCCGCGATCGCCTCATGATTAAGGACTGGCATGGCGTATGTGCTCGGGTCTGTCCCTGCAGCGTCGCTAAACCCAAGTGGTTGAGCTTTGTCTCGCAGGCCAACCCCGTGTACGTCACCTCCCATGGCCCTTGGTGCCTTGTTATCGCACGAGATGATCGCGAGTGGATAAGTTAGGGCGCACGACATGGTGCCTCGCCACCTCGGGGGCCGCACACCGGCTGTCTTTCTTTGGGATCAATGCATGAGAAGTCTGGGCACGACGTATGTGCTTGGGTCTGTCCCTGCAGCATCAACAAATCCAGTGGCTGAGCTCTGTCTGGTGGGCCAACCCCATTCACGTCACCTCCTGAGGTCGCTGGTGTTTCGCCATCTCATGCATTGTCCTCTGGAGATTCACTCGGTGCTTCTGACGTAACCATCTCGCAAGATTCCAACAAGCATCCTCATCAAAAATACAGGTGCAACCCGCCTTGAGGTAGGGCCTTGTGAGTCCCGTGCTGGCTCACGGGTGCCCATATACACCTCCTCTAGTCCTGCCATGCAAGCCACATGCCAGGATGGGGAAGTACACGCCCCAGAGCCTCTCCTCAGAGGGAGCTCTCTCCCACGCACTAGTGGAAGCCCCATGCTCCGTGCTGCTGGACGACACGGTCAAGGAGCAGCTATGCACATGCAAGAGTGGAAGCGTCATGCTTCGCGCTGATGATAAACAACTGAGGGCACCCTAGGGACTGCACTAACCTCAATAGAGCCCCAGCGCTCGTCCTCTGGCCCCACCGTGCCAAATTTCCCTCGAAAGAGCCACACGAGGGGGCTGGGCACGGGGGCTGTGTCCAGGTCACGCCTGGCGCACGCCACCCTACCAGGTCTTCGACACCTGGTCATCCCGCGACCCTCCTAGGCAAAAGCTAGCGAGGAAAGGTATGAGGACTCTGAATTAACCCAGACGTTGCTTGCACTTCCTTCACGAGGCCATTCGTACGTCAAGGGGGACCCCTGAGCATCACGACTGAGGGGCCTCACTGGTCATGTAGTCCCTCAACCCTTGGTCTCGTCCTTGCGATCCAGACGAACCAACGACGGATGTGGTATGCGCGGGGCCGGGCCCTGCCGAAGCAGAACACTAAAGGCAAACGGAAGGAAATCATGCACGAAAAGGAAAATCGCGGAGTCCTAGCAAATTATTACAAACCATAATGTTCACAAATTCAAAGCAGA
This sequence comes from Triticum aestivum, assembly GCF_018294505.1. NCBI lineage: Eukaryota > Viridiplantae > Streptophyta > Magnoliopsida > Poales > Poaceae > Triticum > Triticum aestivum. The sequence goes on from NC_057801.1 coordinate 634,550,773, forward strand.
AGTTCTTACTCCTCCACGAGGCACGTTAAATGTTTTAGGATAAAATGGGAGGGTCCGCCTTCAGCCCTGCTCACTGCACCACCCATCTTGGGGAGCGCATCCTCGAAGGTGCCGCTGTCGCCTTCGCCACCGGCTGCGGTTGCCAAGGCCTCAGGGTCGATGCAACGGAACATCACCACCAAGGCTTCCACCTGCTCCTTCACGGATTCAACTGCAGCGAGCTGCGACTCGGGCGCCACCGGCTCCAGCAGGGTGCTGAACTCTAGGCTGGGATACATGAGATGAATATGGCTGTAGATGCGCGTCGCGACCGCGGTGAATAGCGCGTGGCACTCCCCTACCACCATGGAGCCAACCGCAGCGGAGTTGTTCCCCAAATCCTCGACAAGCTTGGTGAGAAGACCAAGAAGGCCACCATCTGGGGTCGCCAGCAGCTCGTCGTACCCACCCCCGTAAAGGGAGTGGAGCACCTCACGACACTTCCGCTCGAAGGAAGTGAAGGCATCACGCTCGGCCTTCTCAGCCACAGCAAGGATATTATCCCTAGCCTCCAGCTTGGCCGTCTCCTCTGAGACATGCTTTGCATGGGACGACTGGGCCAGGTCTACCTCCTCCTTCAGCTTCTCCATCTGGCTCCACTCTGTGCCCTGTTCTTGGGCTGCTTGCTCTAGCTCGACGCCACGGTCGGCAAGCATGGACTCTCAGACCCTGAGCTTCTCCTGCCGTGTCTGGAGCCCGCATGCCTGGGAGGTCTGATCCTCGCGAAGTTTCTTCAGCTCGGCCTCCACCTCGCGGCAGCAGCTTTTTGAGGATGTGGCATCGTGAGTAACTGCGGCTTTCATGGCCTGCTCCTTGGCATCCATGGCGGCGACTTTGTCCTGGCTACAAGCCGTCCTGACGGATGAGTCGGCTCGAAGCCACCCCGAGATCAGCTCTAGGCGCCCCATCACTGCACACCCTTCAGCACCCTGAAGATTGTCTTAGAGTCAGTCTAGCGTGGTGTAGGCCTCCTCCAAAGCACCTGGCCTGGCGGAGGAGCCCTGGTTCGCCGGCACGAGAGCCAAGGAAGGAGGTGGCGCTGGCACCTGGATTGGCGCTATCACGATGTTAGTCGGGGGCCTCTCACCTTCTGCAGGCGCGTCGGGAGCGGGCGCCCTCGGAGTCCGGTACGCCTTGGGAGCGGCGTCCTCCTTCTTCTTCTTTGCCTCTGGGGCCAGCCTGGCCGTCAGGAGAGCGACATCATGAGCATGGTGTCGTGAAAAAAAGTAATAATCAGGTAAGGTGCTTACTCGTCTTCTGTGATGTACGCTCTCTTCTTGCCCAGGACGAAGGTGCCCCCAAGCTTCTACAGCAAGGGCCATGCCACAGCTGGAGGCTCGACCGGGCACGCGGCAGGAGACTTTGGAGTGGCAACAACAGGCGACAAGGCGACGGCGCTACCCTGAGGAGGTACCGGCATCGTTCCTCCCTTCATGCCCCTGCGGATCAGCCTTCGCAGCGGGGTCCCCCCGGACCTCATAAAGACCCTGGCAAGACGTGGGGACCCCCCGACCAAGCCTTCCTTGGCATCATCCTCGTCAGGAAGACCCCGGAGGAGCTCGCTCTGCCACGGAGGAGAAATGTCCCCCATCCCTTCCTCGGTTGCCTCCGAGTCTTCCTCCTCCTCCTCGCCCTCGACGAAGTCCTCGTCGGAGGACACCGCCACTAGGGAGTCAGGAGGCCTGTGCGGCATGAGCCCCCGCTTGTTGAAGATTATCATGGAGGCGGCCAGCCCCACCCCATCGTCGCAGCAGTACAGCGGAAGGTGGGCCGCCAGAAGGCAGCCTGGATCCTTCCCGAGGAAGACCCACACAACCTTGTCCATCTCCTCATCCGCCAGGTTCCCATGGTGCAATCGGAGGTCATCTTCTGCACCTTTGAGGTCCCACGTAGGGCGCGAGTGAGCTTGGAGAGGGGCCAGGCGCTGCACTAGGAACTCGTGGATGATCATGGCCCCCATCAGAGCTATGGAGACCATGTCTGCCTGCGTATTCTTTAAGACCGGCACCGGCTAGGGGTTGGTGAGCTTCTCGTGAGACCAGTGAGGTAGCTTCTACAGCTACCAAGTCGGCAGCTCTAGACGAGCATGATGGCTTCGGGCGTCCAGGTAGATCCACCTACGCCGAAAGTCATCCAACTTCTTCTAGGCCTTCATGAGCACGTTATTATCATGGAGCATGACGAAGGAGATGCATCCAGAGCGCTGTTTTGTGCCATGCGTCCGTAGGGAGAAGAAATGGCGCAACAACGCGAGGGAGGGATTCGCCCCCACGAAGGCCTCGCAGTAAAAAGCAAAGATCGACAGGAGGAGGACGGAGTTGGCTTGAAGATGAAGTGTGTGGATCTACTAGTGGTTAAGAATGGCGAAGAAGAATCTGGAGAAAGGCAGGACGAGCCCCGCAAAGAGGCTTTGGAGGAATAAAGGGAAGAACGCACCCACCAGGGCTCCATGCTCGGCAGAGCTGACCCGAAGCTCGGTCGCTCCCCCTCGTTCTCACTGCTCGCCGTCAGTAGGAGCACGGCGGCAAGGTGCTCGAAGTCGGTGATGGTTGGCAGGATGAGGGCCGCTTCAGCAGCAGGAGTGGCAGGTGCGGTCGCACCGGTAAGCTTCGCCTTCTTCCCCGTCATTGATGAGGAGCTTGAGAGTGAGGGGTTCATGGATCTAGAGGCGCCCTTTGCCGAGATGGACGAGATCTGGAGCAAGACGAAGGGAAGGCAATGAAATCTCGACTATAGGAGTTGGCCTTTCAGTCAAGCTGCGCCAGTTGGCAAGGCAGTGTGGGGAAGCAAAGATGCCCACATCCCATGAAGCGCCACGCGTCGGTTCGGTCCACAGGCGATGGGGTCCCGCGGTGTTCCGCACTTGCCATTTGGCTTCGCCATGAAGCCAAGTGCAAGCACGCCTTGGGCCCGGGGGCATTTGTCGACGTCTTGGGAACCAGGGTACCTAGACCTTCCACACCTATGGCCCACGGTGTGGCTCCATTGACGGCCTGGTATGGCCCATCTTCTACCATGACAAGACAAGACCGTCGCGAGGGCCGAAGCCTCGCGAGGCGGGCGACCTCAAGACCTCCTTAGGGAGCGGCCTCCTCAGGTGGCCTCCTGACAGAGCAGAGATTTCTATGCAAGACCTGGCCACACGAGGCCAAAATGACATCAACAATGATGACCAACGCCAGGCGCACACCAGCGGGCGCAGAGCAGCAGGTTTCCTCTTTGGTGCAAAGGAGGCAAGCATAGGTGTGGAGCCCCAAGGAATCAGCCAAAGGTTACCATTGCGTGCAACAATACCAGGACCGCCAGAACGGCAGGATGGATGTCATCGCCGAGCCCACCATGATGTCATGATCAGAAGCTTTGCAGGTGAAGACCACCTTTCATCAGGATCATATGTAGTTCTTGTCCCCTTTCAAACTAGGTCATTGTGGGATCCCTTCCCGTGTAAGTTTTGGAGGAAGAGGACCAAGGCCACTATAAATATAGCCTAGCCGCCACCGTAGAAAGCATCGGGTGATTAGCTCATCGAATCCCCAAGAGCTCATCACAAGAACTCGCCTCCTGAGGCTGTTCTTCCACTTGTACTAGTTCATCCTGAGCCCCTTGTGAGGCTAATCTACCACAAAGCAGGAGTAGGGTATTACACCGCAAAATGGCCCGAACCTGGGTAAACTGCCATGTCTTCGTCCTACTTGTTCATTGATTTAGGTCGTGAGAGCAGCGGATCAATCGACTTGAGAGGTTGAGTTCTTCACACATGCTCCTGAGTTCGAACGTTTCTTGGGTCTACGGATCCGGGAATCCGAAATTTGGCGTGCAAGGTAGGGGGTGTGTCGAAGCCTCTCTTCCATCAGTTGTTTTGCCCCCACTCCATTGTTCTCATGGTGGATGGTCGTCGATTTCGTGCCGAGCACCGGGTAGCCCTCGTCGCGCACGTCACTCAGACGGCACCCGTGGGCAACAGTGCTCCTCGCCGCTCCCTATCGTCCGTGGCTAATGCTGCCCATGGCCCTGCAGCCCACAAGCAGCAGGGCTCGTTACTGCCGCCCTCCGTGCATGCCCCTGAGTTCGAACCTTTCTTGGGTCTACGGATCCCGGAATCCGACAATATGAATCAATGGCACTATTTTTCATGTCCTATGAAATTTCACATTAATATAAGTTGCATCTTTTCGTTAGAAATGCAACTGTCCTCATCCGCCTACTCTCTCATGCCCAAATACCAACTCTTTAGCCGTTGTTAATGTAATGTTGTTGGTAAAATGAAGCAATGGCACCATCAAAGTAATGTCGTATTTAATGGTTGTCATAGTTAATCCTAATGCACACACTAATATCTGGCAATGTTGCTGCTTGAGATATTGCTACTATCCTTGTAGGATCGCCATTCAGATAAGGAACTTGCTTCTTTTCATTTGATGTTTGTTTCATCACTTTTTAGTTACCCTCCTTTCCACCTTTTTGTTCAAACAAAGATATACATTTCACGCTTGATCTTAGTTGAGCTGCACAAATGATATCCAAATTATAGTTGGATATTCCATGAGCTTCACAACCAACCTTGATGTTGCTCAATTTATTGCAACTAATGAAGAAGAAGCTACTAGCTCATGGAACATTGCTTCATTTTAGGTGAACTGCACAAAAAGGTCCCATGAATTGAATCATCCATGTTGGTGATTGGTGTCATCCCTTCTACGATGGTGTTGACTGCAGATATGGTTCCCATCACGAGGTATGTTCCTTTTTGGTCGGACCGTTTGCCAAAGATCCTGCATGTTGAGTCTGCTCTTGTGCTACTATTTTGGCACTTCCATGATAAAGCAGTAATGTTATTATTTTGCACCTTAATCCAGTGGCACTATTAATTTGAGGCAATGTTTTGGCACCGCTAGTGCCATTGATTTTCTTATATAACAAAAAGGGGGTTTCCTCCGATTTCATTAAAGAAACCCAACCATAGAGAACCATTATCCGACAATATCTCAGTGTAAACGGTCAATTATGCAACTACTACTAGAAGGACTGAGGACTCGCAGGAGACAAGTTCACCACATAAGCTAGGCAGGTAGGGGGGCACAGCGCCAGCTCGACCAAGTTTGGATTACAATCCAAATGCTACCATAGAAACATCAGGGGTGGAAGATAGGAATGGAAAGAGCCAGCTTGAGCATCCCAGTCTAAGCACCCCTGACCTCCATCCTTGCAATGCACGGTACACCTCGCTTGCCACCTGCTCGACCCTAGTGCCACTGATAAAATGAAGTAATAATGCAGTTAAAATAGAGCGAGTGTCCTATCTATCATTTCATTTCTAATGTAGATAAAGAAAGTGCTTCTCTTTGTTGGTATATGTTTCATCAACTAGTCCCATTGTTAATGTTTAAGTGTTTCTGCAAATTGGGGTGCTTAATTTTAGTTGATCTGCACATAAAATAGAGGTTGGAATGTCTCAAGGCCCCTCCTTGTACTACCATTGTAGACTGATGTTCATCACTGGCAGAAGGTGTAACGGGGAGAATTGGGTCGATTTCCAATACGAGGCCTACCGTATGAGGCGTCACAGGGCCCATCTCGACCTCGCAGTATGGCATACTATGATACTATCACAATATTTTCTTCTATTTATTACTGTATGTTTCATCAACTAGTGCCATTATAATGTAATCATGCTTTTTCATTATCTGTGCAAACAAGGTTATTCAGCAGCATTTTGGTGGAACTTCACAAATGTATGGATGGAACCGGCATATATGAAGATTGCTAGGTGTGCCAAGTAAAAATTACCGACACCAACCATGCTCCATCTAAGCATTGGTATCCACCACCACCAGTGGGATGTGTGGCGCTCTCTGTGGACTGATATTTCTCGGCAGAAAATCCTCTACCCAAATACTAGTAGCTTATATTGGCACTTTTCTAGGGAGTACTCTTTTCTGAAAGAAGCACCAATCTATTTTTCTTTATTTGTACACAGAGTCACAACTTTGCTTTTGGTCCAGAGCTATTTTAGTGTGATTGACATAGTACTCGAAGGCTAATTGTAAGCATGATTTTCATTAGCCGTCACACTGATTGTAAGCATTAGCAGATGGAAGATTAGGTTAGTGTGAAGCTTACCTTAAACCCTACCGCCGTTGTTGAAATGAGGCGGGCGGCAAGGGAACCGTGGAGAACGGCGGGGAAGCGACATCGTGCCATCCAGCCTCCTCTTGCATTGGAAGAACGAATACTCCTGTGGCTCCGGCTAGCTCTGCACCCTCACGAAGGGCACATCATACTCGATCAATTCGTTATCCTCTAGATGCTCTACCTTTCACTTGTACACCCACCACCTCGTCCTAACTTTCACCTCGGGCGAGTCTGTCTGCTCCATCGCCCAAAGGAGACATTAAATGAACTCGCAAGGACTGTCGCGTGACTGCTGTGGAGGAGTACATCGCCGCCCTCATCGCCACCATCTCGCTTTTTCGCATACATTTCCACATGGCCCTCACCGTCCTTGAAATCTCCCACTCATTGTCAAACCAAGTAAGGATCTCCTTCCACTTGGCTAACTTTGCTCGGTCGCTGCCGGCGATCTGCCCGATTCGCTAGTGCATCCTCTCCATAGATATCCTTTTGAGATGTTCGATCCTAGCTTTAAAAGATGGGAGAAGAGATGGTGGTCTTGCAATGGAGAAGAGGGAGAGGCTAGAGGCTGGTTTTGCAATGGAGAAGATGGAGAGGCGAGGGGGTGGTTTTGCAATGGAGAAGAGGGAGATGCGAGATGGTGGTCTTGCAATGGAGAAGAGGGAAAGGCGATACGGTGGTTTTGCAATGGAGAAGATGGAGAGGAGAGGGGGTGGTTTTGCAAGGGAGAAGAGGGAGAGGCGAGATGGTGGTTTTGGAATGGAGATGATGGAGAGGAGAGGAGGTGGTTTTGCAATGGAGAAGAGGGGGAGGAGTGTGCGGCAGAGATTTAGGATTGGACAAGAGGGCCCGCGCACTGTGACTCGACGAAAATCAAAATCAATTTACCCTTGAATTAAGAAAGTGACCCCATATTAACTAGTCTCCCTTTTATTCTGGGTCATATTTGACCATGATTTTCACAAATAAAATATATGTTATACGTTGCAAAAATAATATATTTTGGAAGTACATTCAGATACGAACCAAACGATACAATTTTTGGTACACGCATTCACATTTTGCTTGTCAAATACAGTACGTGGTCAAACTTTGACCCAAAATACGCAAAACAAAAAATACTTCCAAGACCAGCGCCGCTCCTCTCCTCTTAAACCACCGCCACTCCTCTCCTGTTCCAATCAAAATCCACCGCCGCTCCTCCCCTCTTCCATTTCAAAACCACCGTCCCTCCTCTCCTGTTCCAATCCAAAACCATTGCATCTCCTCTCCCGTTCTAATCCAAAACTAGCGCTGCTCCTCTCTCCTTTTCGATTCAAAAACCACCGCAACGAGTGACGGTGCTGTGGAGAAGTAGATCAATGGAGGAGTACAACCGATAAGTGAGGATCACTGACAGCGACCCTCGGAAGTTAGCTATGATGTTGGAGATACAGTCTTGGTTTGACAACAAGGACCAACTAGCGGCGACGGCAACATCCATGGCCAAATATCTGCAACAGAGCGAAAAGGTGGCGATACTCTCGAAGGGAGTTGCACGGGAGTACATAGAGCTGCTCCTCTAGGCCATGGAGCAAACAGATTCACCAAATCTGATCGTGAGGCAGCAGTGCTGGGAGATCGATCCAAGATGGATCATCCACCAGAGGTTGAAGGATCGAGCATCTATAGGGTGCCGTTTGTGTGGGTGTTGTGCCAGAGCGAATGGTGGAGTCTTCGTCGACCGAACCCAACTATAAGAGGAGAAAAGCAGTTGGCCCGACAATGTTTCCACGCCATCCTCTCCCTCGTCGTTCACATTGTCTCACGGGGTGACTATCTGCCGCCGAGGAATAGGAGGGGACTTGCCCCCAACCCAATAGGCAGGCAGATTGTGAATTGTCAGGAGGAGCTTAGGGTTGTCAGTATTTGTAAGTTGTTAATTTTGTTTTGTGTTGTGTATTTTGAGAGTACTTTCACATATGAATGTCTTTTGAATTTCAGATTTGCAGTATTGAGCACATGAAGCATTTTATGAATTTTAGAGATCTATTTTTAGCACTTAAAACAAATGTAGTTTCATATAAAAGTGCAGACAATGTGATTCTCAGAGAAGAAACTGTAAGTTTCAGAGGTAGAGCATTTATATTAACACGCCCTTTTCAAACAGGATAACATCATGTTGGAAGTTTTATTCATGGTCGAAAATAGAACTACCAGCCAGTTAACATCATGCTGATCAACATTCATGCATAGCACATCTTCATATGATGCACAGTCAAAAAGATGTGCTATTTTGAAATTGCCCACAAAATGTCGAGTGTGTGAAAAACATAGAAAACTAGGGGCAAAGTTTTGGCAAGTGTTGGACGTGGTGTGCGTAGATGACAATGGGGACCCACATGTCAATAATGGTAGCGGCAAAATTTCTGGAGATATTTTCACTACATCAGGTGGAATTGAACCCGGGCGGAACTGCGGTCGGGTAGTGTCACTTGGCCACTAGGCTAGTTCAGTAGTTTTGCTAGAAATAAGGCACAACATCTACCATTATTGTAGCATGCCTTCCCCGGCTCGGGTTCGTTCCCGTCCTCCGCCTTTGTGTGCTTGCTGCGGCACCGTTGCCTGCCATTGTGAACATGCTAAACAAACAAGAGGAGTCTGGAGAGGACTATACGTGGAGAGGTGGACAGTCGGGACCTACCAGGTCTATGGCCATACGCATGCAAGTGCCTCATTGAAAGAATACTTCCTCCTAATGCTATACTGACGTTAGGGCCCATGGGTTTGTCAAAATAGTTACATTTTTTTGAGGTGCTTCAACGTAGTTACTAAAGGAGATAAATTTTCAACGAAGCCGGGGAGCTGGCAGGTATCATTTATTATCAGTGGGCCAGCAAGTATCAGCTGGCTTGTGGGCTACCCATCTAGGGTTTCTTTTTTAACATGCACAGCCCATGACATGCCGGTTTGTATCTTCCTGCAGGCCGTCATGTATCGATCGGCCTATGGACCTCCCATTCTAGATTATATTTTTCCTGAAACATCCGCAATCCAACTTATGTATTTTGTTTAAGAGAACGCAGTGGTATGTTCTATTTTTCTATATAAGAATAGGAACGACATGTCCAACATATGTTTCCCTTCTAACTATATTATATATATTTATATTATATTGTATGCTATTATATATTATTGTTATTGTCGTGATATATTTAGCAGATACTTACATATATAAGAAAACAATATCCCACGTCTTATTAACTTATAAAAATAATTTTTAACAATAAAATCCAGGATTTTTTTACATTAAGGCAACGAAAATCCTGATGATAGTGTACAAAAGCTTGGTAAGATTTAAGGACCAATGTAAAAAAAAGCACTTATTATTTAAATATATTTATAACAAAATGCTCAGCCCCTGTTTATTTTTTGATAATATTGCTGCGCCCAACCTAACATTATAATTAGAACTAGCCCAGCAAAATCGTCTATTTCGAGAAAGTGCAAATGGGCTGTAATTTTTTAGGAAAAATAAATGGGCTACATGGACGCTACATTATTTGTCCAGCCAGGCCAGCAAATTCGTGTATTTCGAGAAAGTGAAAATGGGCTGTAGTTTTTAAAAAATGGGCCGCATGGACGCTACATTATTTGTTCACTCAGCCCAGCAAATGGGCTATAATTCTCCAAAGAAAAGATCAAATGGATGGTAAATTCTAAAAAATGGGTTGAATATGTGCCACACTTTTGGAGGCTGAAATATGGGCCAATAGGTCGAAGACAACGCAAGTCGTTGTCAACTTAGTCAACATGTGATTCTGTCATAGATAGCCGTTGGATTTACATACAACGACGTGCATCCCACTTCAATCTCTCGTCTTCTTCCTCCAGCATCGCCGGGACCACTTTCTCATGCCTCCTGCTGCTACCAGCTCTGCTTAGCATGCTTCACTGTGAAGCGCTACCCCACCGCCTGCCAGGCCATCCCTCCACCCCTCCACACCTCATGTTCTTCCCCACTGACTACTGAACCACGCCTCACCAAAACCAGTTAACCCTCGTACACCTCTCCGTCTGTGACTCCACTCCCGCATCTTCCCATCTCTGGCTCGTTCCTGTCCGGGGCTTCGCCGTCGTCCACCACCTTGGATGCGCTCGGCGCAGCGTGGTCAACATGGTCAACAAACGAGAGTCATCAGAAGAGGACTGTACGTGGAGAGGCTGACAGTGGGGACGCACCAGGTCCATGGACGCATGCATGCAACCGCCTCCTTATTACGTGAAAATAAAATTATTCCTCCTCCAGAATGCTGGGACCCACCACATATATCTTTGCACGGAAGGAAGTGCCTCCTTATTCCTACCACTGACAGCTGGGACCCACCAGCTACATCTTCCCACGCAAGCAAGTGTGTCCATATTACCAAAATTATGATTCTTCCTCCTAATAGCTGGGACCCACCAGCTAGATCTTCGCATGCAAGGAAGTGCCTCCTTATCCTCACTGACAGCTGGGACGCACTCGGTCGAACCGTATGTAGGGATGTCTGTCTAGTCGCGAACGTGTATGTACATACTGGTCGATCGGTCTATCTAAAGCGATGAATTGTAAACGAGTAAGGAGCAACACGTGTCGTAGTAGAGGCGCATATGTAGCATGTCACACAGTCCCTTCTATATCATGTACATGTACGTACAGCCACGCTGCAACAAAGTAAATACGGCTACATACATACATATGGCCGGGGTCACGAACGCGTACAGCGACGGCATCATGTTCATCGGTAGACAACCGACCGGATCAAAACGAAGAACATGCGTCGTGTTCATCGGGAGGCAACATAATTCGTCATGTTCATTGGGAGCCAACTGGCTTGGACGGAACAGCCGAAACGAGGCCAGGTGTCCCACAGAACGGAGGAAATGGCCTTCTGTTGGACCGCCTATGGTCGAAATGGGATCCTATTTCACCGGGAGGCGTCTGGCGTACCACAAAACAGAGGAAACGGACTTCTCTTCGACCTCCTACGGTTGAAACTGGGTCACGTTGATTGGGAGGGGTGCGGCGTACCACAAAACGGAGGAAACCGACTTCTCCTCGACATCCTACGTTTAAAACGGGGGTCCTGTTCATCGGGAGGGATTTGGCGCACCGCAAAACGGGACTCCACGGGCTACTATTCATCCACCATCTACTGCCTCATGCCGGCCTCCACGGGCTACTGTTCATCCACCATCGACCTCCTCCATCCTCCACCTGCGACTATTCATCCACGACATCTCCCTCCTGCCTCCACCAGCTAATGTGCATCCACGGGGTCCTGTTCATCCAGCCTTCACCGGCTACTATTCAACCAGCCCTCCACGGGCTACTGTTCATCCAACCCTCCACCGGCTACTATTCAACCAGCCCTCCACGGGGTCCTATTCATCCACCCCCAACCAGCTCGATGGGGGTCCTGTTCATCCAGCGGCAACGAACTCTACTACCATGGGGTGTTGTTCATCCAACCCCACTAGGAACTGTTTATCCAACCCCCAACAACGCTCACTATTCATCAAGAGGCAGCAGGGTCGATCGTCTTCAGTTAGCAGCTGTAGCAAAGGAATCACTCGATCGGGTTCAATTAACAGCCATGGATCAATCGATCACTCAGGTTCAGTAACGTGTAGCCAGTGCAATCTCTCGGGTTCAGTAGGCGAACGCATTGCTCGAGTTCACTTAGAGCCCAGCGCCTCACGCCCACGCGCGTACGTGTATGAGAGAAACTCGCAATCCCTCCATGCATCGCTCGGCCCCGACCCCCCACCGTAACCAGGAATTCCCCAATATTTTCCTCGCCCTTGCTTCTACCATGGTTTTCCCGTCATGGATGGCCCAAGAATGTCATGCAGCTGCCTCTCCGGCCCGCGCAGGACGAAAAGCCCATTTTCTGTCATGATTTTTTGTCATAGAAGTAGGAGCCCATCACATCTATGATGATACCGGGCTTTGTCACAATTATCGTCATAGAAGTGTCATCAGCATGACAAAATAATTTGTTTGGCCCCAAAATGTCACAGATGTGTGTTTTTTGTATTGTTTCACCTTTCTTAGGTCTAACTCGACCGTGGCTTCTACCATGCCCCTACCACCGTGACTCTAGCAATGCCAAGGAATGTCAAGTGTCATGGGACCCTGGCAGGAATTCGACAACATCAGCTTGGGGTCAAGCCAAATCTCAGCGAGGGGGGATTGTCAACGACTCTTCTCTAGGTTACCAATGTGGGCCATGTGCCAGGATCAGAGTGCAGTGGGATCCAGGTGGGCGTTGGCTTAGGGTCAAGACACTTTTCAAGGAGGGGGGATGTTAGGTGCCCTCCAACCTATACAGTTTACACTGGACCAGCTCATGAGCCTGGCCCATTTGCGAAGAACCAATACTATAAGTATCTGAGAGGAGGGAACGAACAGGGTATCCAGTGGATCTATGGTGAAACAACACCCCTCGACTACGTCCTTCCCCTACACCTATCATTCTTTGACATGCATATGTCACAAACGCGTGAACTATTTGTGACTTCTAGGCCGGTCTTAGGTAAGCTCGTAGGTTTGTATTTCACACCTAGTTACTTTGCACCATCTTATCTTCTAGAATCTCTTATGCACGCCCAATTATATGGAAATTATCCTCTTGTCTAGAATATCCCATATGTCGCTTGATTTTCCAACTAAAACATCTATTTTTTAAAGGAACAAAATAAACAAGGAGATTTGCAATCTTTTGCATTTATTAGCATTAGTGGGCAAGTTGAGATGATAATCTCAAAATATACAAGAACATGAAATATTCAAAATATATATATACAAGAACACCTGGTTTAAACATGTGTAAAAATGAGTGTAAATTCCACTCATCAATCCTCGGGACTAAGAGTTCCTAGCAGTAGCTATGTGTCATCCTATGTTCCATGACTCAACATAGTGATCATATGCGATGGTTGTGATCCATACGATGTAATCTATGCGGTGATTTTTTTATGTTGTGTGATGATTTATTACTTTATGATCAGATTATTTATGGTGTCCTAGATGAATTTTGGGATAATTGATATTTTGCCCTTAGTTGCATCCCACTCGACTGATTTGCCCCTAATTTTCAAAAACCCATGCTCTTGCCCAAATGTGTTTGGTCCCCTTATGTTTTTGCCATTCCGTCCCGATTCCGTCCAGTCAAAGGCCTTTGACTGTTAGGGAGACATTTTTCTGGACCATTTTGCTCCTCCTTACAACTTTGGTTAAAAATCAAAGAAAAAAACAAGTTACACTTACATGTGGGGCCCAATTAAATACAAAAGAAAAAAAGCCTTCCCTGTCTCTTCCCTTCGGGACCCACACCCCCATCCACATTCCTATCTTCTTCCTCCCCCAGCTTCTCCCTGACCTCCATCCCGGCCATGGCACCCTGAGCCATGTCGCCAGTCCATGCCCTACCTCCATACCGGCCAAATCTGGTCCAGCCAAAGCCTCCCGCAACCGGATCCACCATCTCTGTCACACCGTCATGCCCACGCCGATCCTTCCCTCGCCTGCGTCGCATCGCTGCCCCATGCCCAGTATCTGCGCCGCCGCCCCTAGATACACCTTGTCTCGGTGGCTGCGGCGAATACGGACGCGGGAGGCTCAGGCACTTCGGCCACCTAGATGGACAACGACCTTGGCGGTGTTGCCTGGCATAGGGCTCCGGCGTGGCTGCGAGGTAGCGAGGCAAGGTGCGGGTGCTCTAGCAACAGGAACGGCGAGGAACTACAGGGATCTGGACGTGGCCGAGGTCGGGTAGAAGATCTGGCGACGGAGGCGAACTCCAAGGACAGCGGCGGTGGCGCTCCGCACATCTCAGGGACAGGGAGGAGTTGCGGGGGAGAGAGAGAACCCAAGGGAGAGAGAGGAAGGAACTGGGTCGGGAGGGCCAGATCTGGTCCTGGGAGGCTGTAGTGGTGGTAGTTGGCTAGGAAAGCGCCAAGCGGCAAGGGCAAAATGGTCCAAAAAATGTCTCCCTAACAGTCAAAGGCCTTTGACTGGACGGAATTGAGATGGAAGGGAAGAAGCATAAGGGGACCAAACCCACTTGGGAAAGACCACGGATTTTTGAAAATTAAGGGCAAATCAGTCGAGCGGGACGCAACTAAGGGCACAATACCAATTATCCCAGGAATTTAAGATTATATTGCTCTACGATTCATTAGTCTAATGTATGGGTTAGAAGTTTTGAGTGTCGTTCTAAGGAGATAATAGATATGTCTCCTATTATCTCATGTTATGTATGCCACTCGAACAACCTTTTATGCCCTTATAATGTCTACTTTACCTAGATTCTAAAACTTTAACGCGACCATCATTGTTTCCACAAAATCCACCCCATAAACATCATTGGCCCACACCTCATAACCACAACGTACTATGTGTATGGCATAGGAAAAGTATAAATGCATTGATGGCCTTCAAGATGACGCATCAGAGAGACAAGCAACATTTGGAAATATCGCAGTCACCAATATATCATGGTTCATACGAATAACATGAACCATCTATGAAAAAGTTCATGAATATCTACTCCATGACAACCCAAGGAGGGATAACGACACCCACTGCCATTACCATCGTCATACCCGGCACTTTAGGTGGGCTTTCACCCCATGTAACAAGACCCAACACCCTCGCTCAATCGACAGGCATAAGACACAAGGAAGCTCCCATGATGTTGCCAAGACACACATCCACTAGCCCACACACCTTCGTAGCAACAACCACACCATCATCATGTTGGACCCACCTAAAATCCTCACCATTGACAAGGAACTAGCTGAGCCCGTCAGATTAAGCGAACACCTGAGTCCATACCGCTACAAAAAACAAAAAAAGGCCGTCGGAAGAGGACATGTTTCAAAGAAAACGATTCACAGACCAGGCCTGGTATTTGAAATAGAAGGTCCATAGGTGATTTTTTTTTGTATAGCTTTGAAATAATCTTACCTCTTGGAGTCCTTCAAAGCATGTCCTAGTTTCTAGATCAAATGCAAAAGTTGATTATAAGGCATTAGCTAATGGAACAACATAGAATATTTCAGTAGAGTCGGTTCTTCATGAGCTTGGTGGCCCTCAATAAAGAACTGCATATTAGTTGTGTGACAATTTTTTGTACTTATTTCTTTGCTAATCCAATATCTCTTGCTCAGAAAAACATATATATAGAGGTGATATCAATCTGTTCAAGAACGTGTTGCTAGCATATTGTCGCAAAATTCAATTTGTGGCTTCAAGTGAGCATGTTGTAAATTCACCAAGCCTTTACCAATGTATCAGTTATAAAATTTCAAGTGGAACATCAAGTTGGACAAGTTGGTAAAAAGGGAGAATGTTATGGTAATTCCTTGTGAACCATTGTGGATTAAAAATAGCATTCTTTTTAAAGAGAAAGATATGATATGTAGCTATAGAACCAAGTTGTAATATATGTTTATCCCTGATTTTCCATGTTATCTTTGTTGGTTGATGTTAGCAATATAAATATATAACGTAGTATCGAGCACAAATGGCCATGATTTGCATTCTAGCTCCCTGTTTCATTCGTTATAAGGCACTTAATGTTGCTATTAGTTAGTGGTAAGCATGTACGTAAAGAGGATGTATCTGTTGCATAGAAGGAATTACACCATGCTATTATGGACAATTGCATTCTTGTCCGACGATGTGACCTGACTGATAAATGGACTATTGCCATGTTAGCAACGAAACCCTCATGCATTATTAAGATTAACCTGCACTCAACCATTTTTCTCTCCCACCACTAAATGCATATTTTTTTATTTCTTTCTACAAACATACGAATGACCATATATGTCGAACCATATATCTGAATTTGGATTTGGTTTTACAATCATCTTTGTTTTGATGAGATGTTTGAAACAAGACTAATGTTGAATATGTTTTCTATTTGAAACTTGACCACAACATTTGTAAGTTCCCCAAATGGGCCCCAACCGTCCTACATTCGCTTTGGTAAGAGCTCCTTTTTGAATGTGTGTCTTGTTAGCTTAACAAGGGGGAAAACATACTTCCTTTTTTATAAATTAAATAGTTGGTGCATAGATTTAAAGAAAGTTCATGAATTTTGGATCAGTTCCCGAAATTGACAATATATTCAAGAATTTGGAAAATGTTTTTGACTTTGAAAAACATGTTCATCAAACTTAAACAAAAGTTCTAGATTAAAAAATCATGGATTTTAAAAAGGTTAAGAAATTTTTAAATATTAATGAATTTAGAAAGTGTTCATGAATTGAAAAAAATTACCAATTTTACAAAAAAATATAAAATTTTAAAATGTTAATGGATTTAGGAAAACGTTCACGCACTTCAAAAATCTTCATGAATCTAAAAATATAAAATGTTCAAAAAAATTGAACGGTAAAAAGAAAACAAAACCAAAACAAAAATAAATAAGACATAAATACAGTTAAACCCAAAAGAAATCCATAGAAAAAAGTAATCGGTCGGAAGCTTATGCAAGCTTCCAAAAACCGGCAAAAAGGGGGAGCTACATGGGCCTCCCAATTTACCGCATGCAGCGTGCATGTATATGGGTGTTTTGTACGAAAATACCTAGATGAAATGCGTGAAGCGCTAAATAGGACTTTCCAATGGTGGGGCCAGACCTTTTGTTGTCCAGGTTGGAGATTAGGGCCAATAAGCTCAGTCAAAATATGATTTCTTAAGCATCTAGCCTATAAATGTGAAAATTTCATAGACACATCCTCACCTGGGACCGTGCCAACACAAGGATGTTCCCATTTGTAGCAAATCGCCTCCGCCCATGCATGTACGACTACATGTGAGAAAATAGTATCACATTGCTTACATGATAGACTATCACTAGCATATAAAGCCAAGGATTCCAAGGCAACTAAACGAGCTAAATATTTCACATGAGTTGGAAAAATATGTGAATGGTTATGGTTGCATACTCTGTGACAAATATAGAGAGGATTTTGTATAGTAGACATGAAATCCAGACGACTATAAAAAGTATTGAACACAATAAATAAATGAATCAAATACACAACTATGAAATTTTGTTTATACATAACTACAACTATGAGGTTTCAACAACTCCTATTTTTTAAGGGTTAGACTTCACGTTGATAAGATTAAAAAACATGACCTTCATGTTCATAACATCAATTATACGACACGATGTTGAACTTATATTCACTATAGCACTTTGAATGATAAAATTTAGTGGAATATAATATGGGGGTGATTACCAAAAAAAATTCCTAGTGTGACGTTAGTAGTAGAGACAATTATTGCCATGGGAAATACTTCACATATGGCTGGTAAAAATAATACGCATACCTATCTCCAACGCGAAGAAACTAGTCAATATACAATGGCCCACACTTTAAATTTTTTCCTCCTCTCCTCCCCAAGAAAATAATATTACTATTTTTGCCTTCCCCTCCCACACCCAAGCCTTCTATATAACCCCATTCCCGGTTCTCTTTCCACGGGCAACATGAAAAATATCTCCGAGTTTGCTAGTTATCGTGCAATGTCCGTAGGGCTCAACCCCTCTTGTTGCACCAATAACATCCTCCAATCTCATGGTCTCATCTCTGGATGCGCCTCCCATCCATCAATCCTCATCGATATCACCCCTGGGTCAATTCTCAAGGTGAGGAAATTTTGTTGGTTTCAGATCTAGAATCCTCACCACAAATCCAGGGATTGCCGAGATTTGTCATAGAAGTGGCTTAATTTAGCTGGATCTAGGCCCGGTCATAGTCAAGTTATGATGTATCATATCAATGTTTGGATCTGGATGCATGTGAATATTTCGGCCATTCAAAGTAAATATACGACTAGATCTGGGTGCATCCATACAGATCTAGCACATTATATGTGTGATTTTGCGATATCACAGGTACATAAGGCTAGATCCTGGAAGATCCACTCTGATGCGATCATCTAGAGGGCATGATGCGACAATATATGGTAGGAAGTTGGCATCTAATACGGATACCATGAATTCTGCATTTTCCTCGGCCATAGACAACACCCTTTCTTTTATGGTGGAGCTAGCAGTTCAAGGGGATTTCTTAGTCATCTTCATATATTTTCCGGCCCATAAACTGGTTAGTATTTCTTTGAGTTCATCCATTATAATCTTGTTTCCCCCTTCCTTTTTTATTTACATGTTGTGTTGTCTTGTTTTAATTATATTCATCTCCTCCCATCATGTTATGGTAGTTTACATACTAGTTCTCTCTCATTTTCACTTCAAAGAGTTCAAATTGATTATTTTCATGTATAGATATCTCTAACGGGGACAATATTTAGGAAGATGCTTGCTTTTGATTTTTGCACAACATGAGGACGATGCTGGGTTATTTTACAATAGCTTTGCTAGCAAACTAATATATTGCAACACAAAGAAACTACTTAGTATACAATAGCCCATAGGATATATATATATATATATATATATATATATATATATATATATATATATCCTCCTCTCCTCCCCCAATCAAATCATCTTACCATTTTCGCCTTCCCCTACCCCACCCAAGCCTTTTATATTACCCCATTCCCGGTTGTATTTCCACAAGCGACATGAAAAACATCTTTGACATCTCTAGTTATCGTGCAATGCCCATAGGTGCTCAAACTCTCTTATTGAACTGAGGACATCCTCCAATCTCATAATCTCATCTATGGATGTGTATCTCATCCACCATTCTTCATCGACATCGCCCCTATTTCAACTCTCAAGGTGAGTAAATTTTGTTGGTTTTTAGATCAGGAATCTTCTCCACAAAACTAGGTATTGTCGAGATTTGTCGTAGAAGTGGGTTAATTTAGCTTGATCAGGTCCCATCAGAGTGAAGTTATGATGTATCATATAAATGTTTGGATCTTCATGGACCTAAAGATTCCATCAATTCTATCTAAATATACCATACAGATCTAGGACATGATATGTGTTATTTTGCAATATCGCAGGTAGATATGGCCGGATCGAGGAAGATCCAGTCTGATGCAGTCATCTAGAGAGCATGATGTGCCAATATGTGGTAGGAAGTTGGCATCTAATACGAACACCATGAATTATGCATTTTCGTCAGCCATAGAAAACATTGTTTACTTTTATGGTGGAGCTTGCAGGCCATGGGGAACTATTCATCATCTTCCTATATTTTTGGGCCCATAAACTCTTCACAGCTAGAGAAATTACACTACAATGCTCTGGCGAGTGTTTCTTCGAGTTTATCTATTTGTAATCTTGTTTCCCCTCCTTTTTTTATTTACATTCTCCGTCATCTTGTTTAAATTATATTCATCTCCTCTATCATGTCATAGTAGTTTATATACTAGTTTTCTCGCGTTTTCATTTCAAATAGTTTAAACTGGTTATTTTCATGTATAGATATCTCTAAGAGGGCCAATATTTAGGGACATGCTTGATTTTAATTTTTGGACAACATTTGGATGATGTTTGGTTAGTATACTATATTTTTGCCAACCAAATCTTGCAGCCTTGAAAGTGAAATGGTAGCTAATATGATGGGCTATCCTAATGCTTGCCGGAACCATGAATAGGGAACATTAGCTATTATGTTGTACAATACCTCTGTTGTCAAAGTTGTAGCTTGGGGCCAACAAGGTCACTCAAAATAGCATTTTTGTAAGCATCTAGCCCATAAATGTGAAAATCCCATAGACACATCATCACCTAGGCTATGGCAATAATAGTATTTTTCAATTTGTAGCTCCGTGCCCTCCGCCCATGCATGTACGATGACGTGAGAAATAGTCGCACATTGCTTACATGATAGACTATTATCAACATATAAAGCCAAGGATTCCATGGCAACTAACCTGGGTAAATACTTCACATGAGTTGGAAAATTATTTTAATTGTTAAGGTTGCACACTCAGTGACAAACACAGAGAGAATTTTGTATAAGTGGACTTGGAGTCAAGACCTACTATACAACATATTAAACACAATAAATAAATCTAATATAAAACAATGAATTTTTTTATTCATAAGTACAACTATTATATGTCAATAACTCCTAAATTTTAAGGGTTAGAGTTTACATTGACTAAATACATAAACATGGTCTTCATATTCTAACATTAATTACACGACACAAGAGATTACAGTTATGTGGAACTTTGATTGGCTACAACAATTTGAATGGTAAAATTTGCTCGAATATAATATGGTGCTGATTACCAACCAAAAATTTCTAGTGCAACGTTAGTAGTAAAGAAAACTATTGCCAATGGAAATACTGCACAAATGGCTGGGAAAAATAATATACATATCTCTCTCCAACGCGAAGAGACTACTTAATCTACAATGACCCACAATATATATTGTTTTCTCCTCTCCTCCCCAAGCAAATAATATTACCATTTATTACTTCCCCCCCCCTCCAAAGCCTTTTATATTACCCCATTTCAGGTTCTCTTTTCATGACCGACATAAAAAACATCTCTGATGTCTCTACTTGTTGTGCAATGCCCAATAGGTGCTCAACCCCTCTTCTTTCACCAATGGCATCCTCCAGTCTCATAATCTCATCTCTGTATGCGCCTATCATCCATCCTTCTTCATCGATATCACCTCTGTGTCAACTGTCGAGCTAAGTAAATTTTGTTGGTTTTGAGATCTAGAATCCACTCCACAAAAGCAGGGATTGTCTAGATTCATCATACAAGTGGTTTAATCTAGCTGAATCTACGTCCAATCATAGTCAATTTATGATGTATCATATCAACATTTGGATCTTGACATATGTGAACATTCCAGCCATTCAAAGTATTTGGATGCATCCATATAGATTTAGCACATGATATATGTGATATTGCGATATCGCAGGTACATATGGTCAGATCTAGGCAGATCCACTTCGACGCAGTCATCTAAAGGGCATGATGCATCATTATATGGTAGAAAGTTGGCATCTAATACAGACACCATGAATTATGCATTTTCCTTGGCCATAGGAAACACCTTTACATTTATGGTAGAGCTCACAGTCCATGGGGATATCTTTTTCATCTTCATATACTTCAAACTCCTCACGGGGAGAGAAATTCCACTATAATGCACTTGTGAGTATTTCTTCTACTTTATCCATCTGAAATCTTGTTTTCCCCTTCCTTTTTTCATTTACGTGTTGTGTCATCTTGTTAAAATTACATTCTTCCGCTCCCATTATGTCACATTAGTTTATATTCTCACTTTCACTTATGAGAGTTCAGATTTGTTTTTTTTCATGTAATGATATCTCTAAGAGGAGCAATACTTAGGAAGATGCTTTATTTTGAATTTTGCACAACATGAGGATGATGATTTATTAGTTTACTATAGTTTTCCCAGCCAAACCAATATCTGCAACCTTGAACATGAAATGGTAACTAGTATGATGGGCTATCCCAATGCTTGCTACAACCATGAGTGAGGAATGGTAGCTATTATGTTGGGCCAACTCTTTTTCGTCAAAATTGTATCTTAGAGCCAGCAAGGTCACTCAAATAGCATTTCTTAAGCATTTGTCCCATAAATGTGAAAAGCCCATAGAAACACAATCGCCTGGAGTCGTGCCAACACTAGGATTTTCCCATCCTAGCTCTGCGCCTCGGCCCATGCTATATGAATACATGTGAGAAAATACTCTCACATGGCTTACATGATAGATTATCACCAATATATAAAACCAAGGATTCCAAGGCAACTAACCGGACATAGAGAGGATTTTGTATAAGTGGACTAAGAATCCATATGACTATATGAAGTATTGCAAACAATAAATAAATGTATTGAATATACAACTACGAATTGTTTTATTCATAAATACAGCTACGAGGTTTCAATAACTCCTAACTTTTAAGGGTTAGATTTTACATTGATTAAATTCATAAACATGAACTTCATATTCATAAAATCAATTACCCAACACAAGAGATTACAGTGATGTTGTGCTTTAACTAGTTATAGCACGTTGATCTGTAAAATTTGCTGGACTATAATATGGGGGGTGATTACCAATGAAAAATTCCTAGTGCGATGTTACTAGTACAAAAAACTATTGTCAATGGAACTACTACACATATGGCCGACAAAAATAATACACTTGTCTATCTCCAACCCAAAGAGACTAGTTAATATGCAATGGCCTACACAATATGTTGTTTCCTACTCTCCTCCCCTGAGAAGATCATCTTACCAGTTTCGCCTCCCCATACTGGCCCAAGCCTTTTATATAACCCTATTCACGATTCTCTTTCCACGAGCAGCATGAAAATCTTCGACTTGTCTAGTTATGGTGCAATGCGCATAGGTGCTCAACCCCTCTTGTTTCTCTAATGACATCCTCCAATCTCAAAGTATCATCTCCAGATGCCCCTCTCATCCATCATTTTTCATGGATATCACCCTTGTGTCAACTCTCAAGGTGAGTAATTTTTGTTGATTTGAAATCTAGATTCCTTTCCACAAAACGAGGGATTGTCGAGATTTGTCATAGAAGTGGCTTAATCTAGCCGGATCTAGGTCCCATCCGACTCAAGTTCTGATGTACTGTATCAATGTTTGGATCTTGACGTATCTAAACATTCGAGCCATTCAAAGTAAATAGACGGCTGGATCACGATGCATCTATATAGATCCAACACATGATATATGTGTGTTGTGATATCATAGTTACATATTGTTGGATCTAGGTATATCCACTCTGATGCAGTCATTAGTAGGGAATGATGCACTAATATATGGTTGGGAGTTGGTATCTGATACAGACACCATGATTTATGTGTTTTCGTTGGCCATAGACAACACCGTTTACATTTACGACGGAGGTATCAACCCATGATGATCTTTTCGTCATCTTCCTATACTTTTTTATCCCATAAACTCCTCACGGCGAGAGAAATCCTCTACAATGCTCTCACCAGTATTTCTTTGACTTTATACATTTGTAATCTAGTTTTCTGCTTTCTTTTATATTTACGTGCTCTTCCATCTTTTTAAATTATATTCATCTCCTCCCATCATGTCACATTAGGTTATATTCTAGTTCTCTCTCATTTTCACTTGAAAGAATTCGAGGAGGTTATATATAATATGACCAATATTTAAGAAGATGCATGATTTTGAATTTTGCACAACATGAGGATAATGCTTAGTTAGTTTATAATAGTTCCGCCAGCCAAATTAATATCCTGCAACCTCGAACATGAAATGGTAGCTAGTATGATGGGCTATCCCAATGCCTAGTGCAACCGTGAATGGGAGAATGGTAGCTATTATGTTAGGCTAGATCTTTTGTTCTCTAGGCTCTAGCATGGGGACAACAAGGCCACTCAAAATATGATTTCTTAAGCATCTGGCCCATAATGTGAAAAGCCCATAGACACATCATCACCTGTGGCCGTACCAACACTAGGATTTTCCCATTTGTTGCTTTGCACGTCCACCCATGCATGTATGACTACATGTGAGAAAATATACTCACATTTCTTACATGGTAGACTATCACCAACATATAAAACCAATCATTCCTAGGAAACTAAATGGGCTGAATATTTCAAATGAGTTGGAAAAATCTGTGAATGGTTATGGTTGCCCACTCTGTGATGAACATAGAGAGGATTTTGTATAAGTGGACTTAGAATCCAAACTACTATAGAAAGTATTGAAAATAATAAATAAATGAATCAAATACACAACTATGAAATTTTGTTTATTCACAACTTCAACTATGATGTTTCAATCACTCCTAATATATATAAGGGTTAGATTTTACATTGACGAAAATCATAAACATGAACTTCATATTCATAACATGAATATATGGCACAAGAAATTATAGTGATGTTGAAATTTGATTCTCTATATCATGTTGAATGGTTAAATTTTGTGGACTATCATATAGGGGCTGATTACCAACCAAAAAATCCTAGTGCGACGTTAGTAGTTGAGACAACAATTGTCATTGGAAATACTACACATATTTCTGGAAAAAAATAATACACATATTTATCCAACGTGAAGGGACTCATTAATATATGATGCCCCACACTATATATTGTCTCCTCCCTCCCCAAGCAAATCATATTACCATTTCCGCCTTCCCCTCCCCACCAAAGCCCTTTATATAACCCTATTCATGGTTCTCATTCCATGAGTGACAAAAAAAGCTCTAACTTCTCTAGTTATCGTGCAATGCCCATAGGTGCTCAACCACTCCCATTGCACCTATGACATCCTCCAATCTCATCATAGTATGATCTCTGGATGTGTGTGATACCACCCCTGTTAGAACTGTCAAGATGAGTAAATTTTGTTTATTTTTAGATCTAGAATCCTTTCCATAAAACTAGGGATTGTCGAGATTTGTCGTAGAAGTGGCTTATTCTACCTAGATCTAGGTCCCATTAGAGCCAAGTTATGATGTATTGTATCAACATTTGGATCCTTGACGTATCCAGTAAATGTACGTCTGGCTCTGGATGCATCCATACTGATCTAGCACATGATATGTGTGATTTTGCTGTATCTCAAGTACATATGGTTAGATCACTCCGACACGGCCATCTAGAAGGCACGATGCATCAATACTTGGTAGGAATTTGGCGTCCAATACAAACACAAGGAATTATGTGTTCTCGGCCACAAACAA
Organism: Triticum aestivum; assembly: GCF_018294505.1. Lineage (NCBI taxonomy): Eukaryota > Viridiplantae > Streptophyta > Magnoliopsida > Poales > Poaceae > Triticum > Triticum aestivum. Next base: position 634,575,664 of record NC_057801.1, read on the forward strand.
CACTGTTTATATTTATGGTGGAGCTAGAAGTCCATGGGGATCTCTTCATCATAATCATATATTTTTGGCCCATAAACTCCTCATGGCGAGAGAAATTCCATTATAATTCTCTGGTGAGTATTTCTTTGAGTTTATCACTTTATAATCTTGTTTTCTTATTCATGTCCTTGGTCGCCTTGTTAAAATTATATAGTTTTCCCCTTCCTTTTCTTATTCACGTGCTTGGTCGTCTTGTTAAAATTATATTTATCTCCTCCCATCACGTCAAATTAGTTTATATTCTAGTTCTTTCTAGTTTGCACTTCAAAGAGTTCAAATTGGTTATTTTCATGTATAGATAACTATAATAGGACTAATATTTAGGAAGAAGCTTGATTTTGATTTCTACACTAAATGAGGATGATGCTTGGTTAGTTTACAGTAATTTTGCTAGCCAAACTAATATCATTTAACCTTGAACATGAAATGGTAGTTAGTATAATGTGTTATCCCAATGCTTGCTCCAATCATGAATGGGTAATGGTAGCTATTATGTTGGGGTAGCTCAATGCTTGTTATCTGGGCTAGATGTCTCCAAATCACTAGTTGTATGTCTACACTGCACATTAATAACTTTTTTATACATTCTGTTGGTCCATTCCAAGGCGCACATACTCCAGGTCCATGTTCCATAAGGTCCAATGCCACCTTTTGAATACCAGGAATTGTGTACATGCAATGCATGTTAATACTAGGCAAGATATTAATTGTATTGCATTAATATTGGTTTAGATATAAATTACATGTTAATATTAGGTAGCATATAATTACTTCATTAAAACTGACATTGAGATTAGGCATCATATTAATTAGGGAGGGTGCTAAACATGTGTAACACTAAACACTCGAGCGACATTGATCGTTTCATAGATGTTACTAAGCACATGAGATTTATTGGATCTGCGCAACACTTTTTATATTTGTTTAGATTTGATTCATCGTCATTGAATGTGCATTATGAAATGCTAGATAATCTTAGAAATCGTCTACAAATCTCATGGTTTTTATTGGTGTTTAATTTGTTTCCGATTGAAGTGATAATTAGGTGGCACGAACCTAATTATTTCTTCACAAAACATAAGATTTTTGGCAGACCATTTAGGAAAATTCAAACACTTGTTGGTAACTTGATGGTTTATTTCATAAACCAAAAGCATTAATGATTGTTGAACTATATGTAATGTAATCAGTATATGGGTGTGTCCCAGCTCATTGAGACATGCCCTTCCATTTCATTACATTACACAATTAAGAAGGGAACACCATACATACTAAAAGAAAGACCATATGGAAGGGCGCAACAATAGCACCATAGTGGTATAATGTCTTTAAATTAATATAAATAAACATCAAACTGAAAATAGACGTCTTTGCACACACTGCTAGCTTGAACATGTGCCATGTTACACATCTATACTACACTTCATCGACGTCAAGTTGCTTTGGGTACAAAATTATTCGAAATGTCGTCCAAAGTATTACATAGAACATCTCTAGCATTCAACATACCAAGGTAAATCAAAAGCAGTTGTTTGGCTCCCAGTAGATGCTACAACAATGATGGAATACTAAAAAAGAAACACAATCCCTAGATAGAGATCATAACACAAAACAAATTTTGCCAAGTAACATTCCCAAGAACCCTCTCCATCTCTTCAGCTCTTGGTGGATAACTTCATTGCATCGATCATCAAGTAATCTTGACGCCGGAGAGAAAGAGTAGAGGTAAACTAGGGGGATGCCTCCACGGGGACTAGAACTCCCAAAGCCACGAGGGTTCGGTGATGGTGGCACTGCCACCACGGGGTCAGTTGGCACCAGTGAAGCTATTGCCAGCACGAGAGATGGTGGATCCTCCACCACGGGGTTAGCTGACACCACTGAAGCCAAGGCTAGCGATGGTGCTTCCACAACTTCACCTGCACACACACACACATAATAAACTTAGCACCTTGATCTATGGTACAACAGAATGCTGATCAATGCATGTAAAAAGTTTGTATGTACGCAACATAGGAGTCATTAGCAGCATGCACATATGCTTACCTGGTTACACAACTTGCTGCTTTGGAATGATAAGCTCTGGAGGTGGCGACGACAGTGGTGATGATGGCGTGTTGGCATTTATCCAAAGCACAGGATAAGGATAGCAATGGCAGCCGGAATGCCCGAGGCCACTGTCGTCTCATCCATAGAGCTAGCGATGACCTGTGTGCATCTGCACCATGGAGGGGAAGGTGAAGACGACTACATGGATGTCATCCTAAGCCCATGGTAAGGATGGTGGATGCGGCCTGATCTATCGACACCGTTGTTGGAAGCCATCTCTCATTTGATATAAACCAGGGTGGTGCTAGGGGTGCTTGAATGGGGAATAGGTGAGTCCTTTGACCTGTGCTTCAACCGTCAACTTATATGGTGCACATGTTGACATGTGCCTTTTCCCTAAGACCAGCGCCAACATGGGCCGTAGGTTTGTTTCATTTTTAGGTTTATTTTTTGTGAGAAAAATATTTTTGAATCTAATGTGAATCTTTCAACCTTAGTGATCCATAACAACCGCATAGGAGAGTCAACTGTGTAAATGTTAAAAAAATCTCATCAATTTTACATCCAAATATAGTGGATTGCTAAGGTTGATCATCCACACTAAATTTAAAATCATTTTTATCACAACAAATAAACTCTCAAATAACGAAACCTAAGGCCCATGTTGGCCTCAGTCTTAGGGAAATGACCCATATCAACATGCACACGGTATAAATAGACAGGTGAAGCACATGTCAAAGAACTCACCTACTCCTTGTTCAATTATATTTTGCTCCACCCTGGTTTCTACCCAAGGAGAGATGGCCTCCAAAGATGGTGCCGATAGCTTAAGTCGTGGTTGCCATCCTTGCCGTGCGCTTAGGATGGGAGCCATGTTGTTGCCATCACCTTCACCACCACGGCGCAGACGCACGCAAGTCGTTGCTTGCTCATGGATGATATGACAGTGCCTCAGGCATTCCCACTACAAGATCTAGTTGATGTTACCTTCCCTACTGTACGCTCCGGATAAATGCAAGCGCGCCATCATCACCAACGTGTCGTCTCCACCACCTTTAGAGCCCATCATGCCAGAGCTGCAAGTTGTGCAGCCAGGTAATGATACATGCACGTCTGCTAATGACTCGTATGTTGCGTACATACAAACTTTAGGTTACATGCATGCATGAGCATAATTTTGTATCGTAGATCGAAGTGCTAAATTTGTTATGTATGCCTGCGTAGTGAAGCTGTGGAAGTGCCACTGCTAGTCTTAGATCCAGTGGTGCTAGTTGACCTCGTGCTGGAGAATCCACTGTCTCTCGTGTCGGCAGAGGCTCTGATGGTGCTAGTTGACCCTATGGTGGTGGAGGTGCTATCAGCGAACTAAGACGTGGCTTATGGTTTCTAGTACCTGTGGAGGCATCCTGTAGTTAACTCTAGCCCTTTCTCTCCCTCGGCAAGATGACTTGAAGATCAACGCGATAAAGTTATTCGCCGGTGACTAAAGAGATGGGGAGGGTTCTTGGAAATGTTACTTTGGAAAAAAAATTCTTGTTGTGAGAGTCGTCTAGGGATCATGTTTCTTTTCTGTATTTCGTTGTTGTTGTAGGAGTTGGGGAAGCTAAATTGTTGCTTTTGATTTACCTTGTTATGTTGAATGGCAGTGATTTTCTATGTAAGACTTTGGAAACCATTTTGAATATATTTCTACCCAACGCAATTCTACGCCAGCCAAGTGTAGTATAGATTCATAGCATGACACATGTTCAACTGGTAGTGTGTGTAATGTAGTCTATTTTTAGTTTGTTGTTTGTTTCTTATTTAAGATACATTATATCATCATGGCGTTATGCTTGACCCTTGCATGTGGTCCTTCTTTTAGTACGTAAATGGTGTTTCCTTCTTAATTTCATAATGCAATCGAATGGAAGAGCCAGGCTCAATGAGTTGGGACACAACTATAGACTGATTACATTACATATACTTTGGTAATCATTAATGCTTTTGGTTTAGGAAACCAAATCATCAAGTTACTCTAATGTAAGTTCTTTGGCAATCCAACAGGATAAGCAATAAAATAAAACAAGTGTTTGAATTCCTTAATGATCTGCCATAAGTTGTATGCTTTGTAAAGAAATATCTAATTGCATGCCACCTAATTATCACTATAATTGGGAACAAATAAATATCAATGAAAACCATGAGATTTTTAGACGATTTCTAGGGTAAGGGTGAGCTAGCAATGGATAATGCACATCAAACGATTATGAAATAAAAATGTATGAATATAAAAAGAGTGAGTTGCGGAGATCCAACAAATCTCATCCGTTTAACCTTGTCTATCCAACAATCTTCGTCCCTCCAATTTTTAGCATTACACATGTTTAGCACCCTCTCCTTACTAATATCATGCCTAATATCAACATCAATGTTGATCAAGTGATTATGTCCTACCTAGTATTCAAGTGTAATTTATATCTTACCCAATATTAACGTACAATACAATTAATATCTTGCCTAAAATTAATGTGCATTGCACATACAAAATTACTAGTTTTAAAAACAAGTGAGATTGGACCATGAGTAATATGGACCTGGAGTATGTGGGCCTTAGAATGGGCCAACAAATATGTACTACTTAAAAGGAACACAAGTTTCTCTTTCACCATCTCCTTCATCCTATATAAATGCTGCCCCTTCCCTTCTCCCGTTTGATTTTTTCCTCCCATCTCTGACTTTTCTCCCAGATAATAATATTCTTTGGTATTTAGTAAATTATTGCCAATAATTCTTAATAATAAGAATATTTTTCCTCCCATATCTAATCTTTCCCCTAAAGACATTTTCTTTGGTAAGTAAGTAAATTGTTACCAAATAACTCTTTAACAATAAGATGGTAGGTAAATCATGGCAATTGCGTAAAAAAAATTGCTAAAAGTTAACGCACTGATGTAATAATAGTCATGTAATCACGAGCTAATCTACTAAAATGTTTACACCCTGTTGCAACGCACCGACAATTATATAGTTAAATAAAAAGTTAGTAATCTAGAACCTAAACAGACTACTAATGATTTGTAGGCATCTAGCCCAAATAAAATTGCCAAGCATTGAGTTGGACCAACATAATAGCTACCATTCCCCATCATACTAGCTACCATTTCATATTCAAGCTAATTTCCCTCGAGTAGCTTGGACTCCTTAAGCTCAAAGGCCTGCGTCTCGAGGTTCTCAACATCAGTGTCGCTCTCCACCTTCAGTTGGTCATATTGTTATGCTGGCTGAGGTTGCCTTGGACAAGGGTGGCTGCTTCTCGAGATTCTTGGCACGCTTCTTGTTCCTTCTAGATAAGGGCGGACATCTTTTACACTTCCTCCTTGGAGCGTGGCGCTTCTTCTAGAGCAGCTTGGGCTTGCTGCTGAGAAGCTTGGAGCTGCGCCTTTGTGTCGATCAGGCGCCTCCCGGCGCTGCAAAATGACATAAAAAACAAGTTAGTGATAGTTGGAATATCTCACACAGGAGGACAAGTTGGCTGAGCTGCCATGCCTGGGGCAATGTCGATGTTCTAATCAAGGCGCTGCACTTGAGCTTGAACTGGCCCAACTGGTCCTTCACCTTCACTTGGTCCATAGTGAGGAACTGGATCTCCTAAGCAGCTTTCTGCACATGACAAAATATACAAGGATCAATAATAAGCTACCGGCATGATTCGATCCAGCGGTCACCACTTTGCGAGGACCTCACTCTCAGTGTCTATTTTGTTCACATTTTAAAAATCTAAAGTGTTGTACAGAGCCCGAGGTTAGATTGACGAGCTCAAGATCCAATAATGAATGAGCTTATTACTGCTGGTGTAATTCATGTTGTCTCTTCACTTCCCTTTCCAAGCTAGTTTTCATGATTAACAATCTACACAAGTTTATTGTTCCCTTCTACTTCTGCAACCACCAATCCACAATTTTTGCAAGTCACTCTACTACAGAATGGGTTAGTAGTAGGGGCGGAAAATGCCTACCAGTGGCGGGCTTTGCAGTAGAGGGCGTCCACCACTGACCAGCTGCCACTACTAATAGGTAAGCACTATCGGACAAGGTGCCCTCCACTGCTAATGTTTGTACCAATGCTGAGTAGTTGTACACGCCCTCCACTTGTAGTGGTTAGCAGGACAAAAGAAAAAATGTTGTTATGGCAGTGGTTTTTGTGATGTGGCAACTATTTTCAGTTACATAGCTCTTTCAATACATATAGAAATTGATGTCAACATTGTTACCTCTTGAGCATGCCTTGGTTTTCCCTTGAAGAGGAAAGGGTGATGCAGCAAAGTAGCGTAAGTATTTCCCTCAGTTTTTGAGAACCAAGGTATCAATCCAGTAGGAGGTTACACGCAAGTCGCCTTGTACCTACACAAACAAAAAAGAACCTTGCAACTAACGCGATAAAGGGGTTGTCAATCCCTTCACGGCCACTTGCACAAGTCAGATCTGATAGAGATAATAAGATAAATATTTTTGGTATTTTTGTTGTATAGATTGAAAAGAAAAGATTGCAAAATAGTAAACGAGATGCAATGTAAATAAAAGAGATATAATATGATGGAAAAGAGACCCGGGGGTCATAGGTTTCACTAATGGCTTCTCTCAGGATAGCATATATTATAGTGGGTGAACAAATTACTGTCAAGCAATTGATAGAAAAGAGCATAGTTATGAGAATATCTAGGCATGATCATGTATATAGGCATCACGTCCGTGACCAGTAGATCGAAAGGATTCTGCATCTAGTACTATTACTCCACACATCGACCGCTATCCAGCATGCATCTAGAGTATTAAGTTCATAAGAACAGAGTAACACATTCAGCAAGATGACATGATGTAGAGGGATAAACTCAAGCAATATGATATAACCCCCATCTTTTTATCCTCGATGGCAACAATACAATGAGTGGCTTGCTGCCCCTGCTGTCACTTGGAAAGGACACCGCAAGATTCAACCAGAAGCTAAGCACTTCTCCCATTGCAAGAAATATCAATCTAGTAGGCCAAACCAAACTAATAATTCGGAGAGACTTGCAAAGATATCAAATCATACATATAAGAATTAAGAGAAGAATCAAATATTGTTCATAGATAAACTTGATCATAAACCCACAATTCATCGGATCTCGACAAACACACTGCAAAAAGTATTACATCAAATAGATCTCCAAGAAGATCGAGGATAACTTTGTATTGAGAATCAAAGAGAGAGAAGAAGTCATCTAGCTAATAACTATGGACCAGAAGGTCTATGGTAAACTACTCACACATCATCGGAGAGGCTACGGTGTTGATGCAGAAGCCCTCCGTGATCGATTCCTCCTCCGACGGAGCGCCGGAAAAGGCCCTAAGATGGGATATCACGGGTATGGAAGGTTGCGGCGGTGGAAATAGGGTTTCGTGGTGCTCCTGGATGTTTTCGGGGTATATGAGTATATATAGACGAAAGAAGTAGGTCGGTGGAGCCACGAGGGGCCCACGAGGGTGGGGGCGCGCCCTCCTACCTCATGGCCACCTCGTTGCTTCCTTGACGTCCACTCCAAGTCTCCTGGATTGCGTTTGTTCCAAAAATGACTCTCCCGAAGGTTTCATTCCATTTGGACTCCGTTCGATATTCCTTTTCTGCGAAACATTGAAATAGGCAAAAAACAACAATTTGCATTGGGCCTCCGGTTAATAGGTTAATCCCAAAAATAATATAAGATTGCATAATAATGCCCATTAAACATCCAAAATAGATAATATAATAGCATGGAACAATCAAAAATTATAGATATGTTGGAGATGTATCAAGCATCCCCAAGCTGAATTCCTACTCGTCCTCGAGTAGGTAAATGATAAAAATAGAATTTTTGATGTGGAATGCTACCTAACATAATTTTCAATGTAATTCTCTTTATTGTGGCATGAATGTTCAGATCCAAAAGATTCAAGATAAAAGTTTAATATTGACATAAAAATAGTAATGTCGGCGTTCTGGGAACGGGGGTCCCTAGACTTGCCTGCCTGCGGCCCGCGGCGTGGCTCCACCAATGGCCCAGGAGCGGCCCGTCTTCATCAACCAACACTCAAGACCCTCGCGAGGGGCCAAGCCTCGCGGGGCGGACGATGCAAGGCCTCCTCAGGAGCGGCCTCACCAGGCGGGCTCGCGAGGAGGCGGAGAGATCAAGGAAAGGGGGTACCTCGCGAGGTTCCCGTGACGCAAGCCATGACGACCAAGGCCAGGCGGGCGCCAGGTGGGCTCCAGCGTGCAGTGTCCTTGTTTCCTCTTTGGTGCTAAGGGGCCAAGTGCAGGCACGGAGTATCGAGGCATCAGGCAAAGGCTTCCCATGTCGGTGCAACAAGACCAAGACCAGCAGGACGGCAGGACAGATGTCATCGTGGAGCCCAAGACGGCGTCATCACTAGCGCCTTTGGCAGGCGAAGACCACCTTTAGTCAGGATAGTTTGTACTAGCTGTCCCCTTTCAAATTGTTGTTGTTGGATCCTTCCCGCTCAATATTTTGGAAGAGGACCAGGGCCTCTATAAATAGAGCTTGCCACCACAATAGAAGGGGCGACTAATTAGAGATCGAATCCTGCCTAAGCAGCTCACCACACCAGCTCAAGAACACCTCTCCTCAGGAGGTTGTTCTTCCCTTGTACTGTTCATCCTCAGCCCAAGAGGCAATCCACCACCACCATAGAGGAGTAGGGTATTACACCAGAACGGTGGCCCAAATCTGTATAAATCTTGTATCTCTTGTGTTGTGAGTTCATCGAGCTAGCTTAGGGATCGCGGCGAGGCTGAGCGCGAGATTCGATAGGGGGAAATCTTCATGCGCACCCCAGTGTTTGAACCTCAAGGGGTTTTGCCAAAACCCAAAATCCGACATTTGGCGCGCCAGATAGGGGTGCGCCGAAGTCTTCCTTCCGCTGATCTGCGTCCCATCGCTTCGTCGCATCCATGTCTGACGCCCGCCAAGCCCGCACTAAGCGCCGAGCCGCTCTCGCTAATCGTGTCACCCAGACGGCTCCTGTTGGTGGGCCTCCCCGTCATTCTCCGTTGCCTGCCGCTAACGCCGCCATCGGCCCAGCAGGGAACAAGCAGCAAGCATCCTCGCTGCACCCCTCGGTGTGGCGGGACGGCCGCACTGCCACTCCATCAGTGACCCCAGCCGGTTCGTCGTCCCATGCTCGTCGCGCTCCTACGGACGCGCAGGCCATGCTGCTTATGGCACGTGAGCTCCTGCGTTACCGCCCCATCAACGCCCTCTACAAAGAATGGCTCGCCCGCATCACCGAGCTCGTCAGCGCCGTAGGGAGCTCTCCCGCGCCGTCCTCTCACTGTCTCGCCCTCCGCCAGGTATGGGCGACGTGGCTCATGGAGCGCATCCACCGCCTCTGCCCCAAGACGGTGCCCTGGCGCCAAGGTGCACGGCCGCTGGACGTGACCCACCGTGTCCGGCACCCGCGCGAGGAGAAGGAAGCTGTTAAGAAATCCCTCGTCCTCAAGAAGGCGCCCTCGTGCTCCCTACACCGGCACACCAAGACCACGTCCCTACACCGGCACGACAAGACCGCGTGCTGCCTCTTTCAGCGGTTCACAGGTACCATCAAGAGCAAGCTCCACATCAGCAGAGGGCCCCGGTGACCACAACAGGTTGCCGCGCCTTCCCCCCCAAGCTGCGCAGCATCGCCTGGCTCGGAAAGTTCAAGCCGGACCTGCCTCCTCGCTATGACGGCACCCCCGAGCCCGCAGAGTTCTTGCAGCTCTACGAGCTGAGCATAGGCGGCCAACGGAGATGAGAAGGTCATGGTGAACTAGTTTCCCATCGCGCTCAAGGACGGTGCCCGCTCATGGCTCCTTAACCTGCCTCCCGGCTCGATCTCCTCTTGGGATGAGATGCGCAGCCGCTTCATCGCCAACTTCCAGGGCACTCGTGACCTCCCGCCGGCCGCGAGTAACCTGCGCTGCATCAAGCCACAGCCTGGGGAGACCCTACAGAAATACATCCAACGCTTCAACAGCGTCCGCCTCAAGATTCCCAAGGTGACGGACGAGGCCATCATCTCGGTGTTCTCTGATGGCGTCCATGACGTCAAGATGAAGGAGGAGCTCTCCATCCACGAGGAGTTGTGCACATCCCTGGAGCTGTTCAACCTGGCGACCAAGTGCGCAAGAGCTAAGGAGGGACGCCTCTCCCTCCTGGAGCTCCCAGCTGTCGACCCGGAAGAAAAGAAGACCAAGGCCAAGGACGTGAAGCACAAGGGAGCAGCCGTGCTCGCTGCGGAACCAGACACGAAGCACGACAGGGACCAGCCGGAGTCGTCCAAGGGCAGCCGACCGTTCTGCGCCTACCACAACCTCCACACCCGCAACACCAACGACTGCCAGGAGCTCAGGGCCGTTCGAGAAGGACGCTTCAGTCTACGCCCTGAGCGCAACGACCGGGGATACGAGCAAGGAGGAGGATGTGGCAAAGGACAATGGGACGACCATGCCCCTCGCCAGGACTGGCGTGACCGACCTCGTGATGATCGTTGGTCGGACCAGACTCGCAAGGGCGCCTGGAGGGACGAGCCTCGTGAGGGCGCCTAGAGGGATCAGCCTCACGAGGATCATCCCCGGGGCAACGCATGCCTTCCTCCGCTGCCGCCACCAAGAAGGAATGACGACCATCACCAGGACAAGGGGTTGGGGGCTTCCAGGAGCCACGTGCTATCGCTTGCATCTTGGGCAGAGCTCAGGCCCTAGCCTCTCAGCGCATCTTCAAGCAGTTCGCTCGCGAGGTGAGCGCAGTCCTCCCCAAGCTCGAGGCCACATGCCCGCTCAGGTGGTCCAAGTGCGCCATCACCTTCTGCTCGGCAGATCAACTCAAGTGCACGGCTACTACTGGCATCCTCCCGATGCTCTGTTCCCCAGTCATCGGCAACGTGCAAGTCACCAAGACCCTCATCGATGGCAGCGCAGGTCTTAACGTCCTGTCCGTTGTGATGTTCGGCAACCTTCAAGTGTCATACGATCAGCTCCAGCCTACCAAGCCTTTCTCAGGAGTTACTGACGGTTCCACCACTCCGATAGGGCAGGTCCGCCTCCCTGTCACCTTCGAACAGCATGACAACTACCGCACCAAGCTCATCGACTTAGACTTTGCCCACATCCACTTGCCGTCCTCGGGTATCCAGCCCTGGGCAAGTTCATGGTGGTGACCCACCATGGCTACAATGTCCTCAAGTTGCCAGGAAGCGGCGGAATCATCATGGTCCCTGCGAAGAGAGAGATGCGGTGTGCTCCCTGGAGCGTGCCTTCCAAGCTCCAGCAATCGAGGACCCAAACGGCAAGGGCGAGAACCCTCCTGACGCCATCCCCAAGAAGAAAAAGCAACCGCTCCGCTCAAGGCCTCAGGAGGTCGGCATCTCGGGCGGCGCCGCATCAGGATCAACGCCCGTGCCTGGGGCGTCTCCTTCCATCGCATAGGCAGGCGCGCCCGGCGCCCTCCTCGGGCAGGGCTCGGGGGCTCTCTTCTAGAGGGCCTTAGACCTTGCCAACATCAAAAGGGAGGCGCTCATCACTTGGAGGCATGCTTCGCGGCACATTTCCCTCAGGAAGGCACAGGGCATGGGAAGCCCAACGTTCAGGAGTTCATTGCCAAGACCACTCAGGAGCTTCAGGAAGCAAGGGCCATGCACGGCGACCGCCGCCTACCCGGCGCGGCTCCCCATCCAGGCGAGGATGGTGGGCTGCGCATCTACGTTGACATCCCAAGGCTCAACCGAGCCGCATCTTAGGAGCCCCTCTGGCCTTCGCGCGTGGGATGCTGCGAGGGTCCTCTGCACAGCTACGTTCACATGCCTTTCGGCCTGCCGAACGCGGCTGCCACCTACCAATGTCACTTGCAGAGCATCCTGGCGGCTCAGGAGGCCAGGCAACACACGGTCCTTGCAGAGATGGAGACGGTCCTCAAGGAACCACCTGCACCCCCAGAGCCTTCTGAGGCTCAGGGCCTGGTGGCTCATGAGAGATGACATCTTCACCGCGCATGTTGAGCTACCCCAACGCCCCCTCTACAACGGAACCAGGTGACATCCCCCAAGTTCATTTCAACGCCATCCCTCAGGGATACATTATTCCCAGGATGTGTGGGTCCGTCCCTGCAGCATGTATCTCGTTTTCATGTCTTTAGCTTACCTTGCTGGGGGCGCCCCTCGGGCTGCATCATCCCCAAGCTACTTGGGTCTGACCCAGTGGCATGTATCCATTATGCATTTACCTAAGCTGATTAGACTTTCCTGCCTAATCTACCTGTGATTATCACCTGTTCGATTGCCACCTTCCACGGGAGCCGCCCATGCTGGCATGGTGCTTGCGCACGGGTACGTCCCTGCAACGCCGACAAATCTGAGCGGTCGAGCTCTGGCCCATGGCAGCCTTGCGCGCGTCACCTCACCAGGCCCTCAGTGCCCTCACCCTTCTCTCGGAGCAACCAATGGGCAACCGACAATCATAATGGCAACCCATGTCTTTCTCATGCTTATTTGCAGGAACCTCATGAGGTCTACAGCAGGCGGCACCACGAGCTCCCTCTCTTTCCCATGCAAGTCACTTGCGCGTTAAAAGGGGGGCTCCTGAGCATCGCGACTCAGGAGCTCTTACTAGCTCTCCATCCCTCACCCCTGGCCATGACCATGACATCGCGACCTGGCATACCAGCGGCAGCTGAGCTCGCTCGAGGGCCGGGACCTAAGGACGTAGAGCACGAAGGAGAGCGCGGGGAAGAAACGGGAGGCTGGCACGGGCCTAACCTAGCTGCGCCACGGCTGCCGATGCATAAGTCTAGTGCAACGCAGGGAAACAACTCCATATCACGAGATAAGTTTCACGCCTGGAACAACAAATCACTAGATGCGTAATTCTCACTTATTGCGGCTCTGTGAGGGCAACGTTGCCTTCCTTTCTCACCCCTCGGCGGCTGCTTGCACGCTAAAGGGGACCTCCTGAGCATCGCACCTCAAGGGCTCTTACTAGACCTCGGGCCACTCACCTCCAGGCCTTGACCATGGCAACACGACCTGCCATACCAGCGATGGCTGCAGCCTACCTAGGGAACGGGACCAGTTAGCATAGAGCACCAAGTCGTCGCGAGGTTAGAAAGGGGGAACCAAGCTGGGAGAGGACGAGCACTGACACGATTTCATAGTAAGGATAGCATGAACAAAAGACATCACAGACCCCTTTACACGCCCCTGCGGGTTGTTTTTCGATTCCTTGCAGGGAACAAAGGAATAGAACTTTGAGGAGCCCTAACTACACGCGCCTTCATGGCCGACGCCATCATCAACAGTGGGCCACGGGAGACCGGTGCCAACCCCATCTAGATCAGCGGCGGCGACGGCCCAACGCTGCCGCCTTGCTCCAGGTGCGGCGGGAGCTCGGGGGTACATAGCTGTCGTCACTCGTCTTCGGAGTCTCGAAGAGTTCAGGAGAGTCGCTGGACTCCCAAGCACTGCTGCTGCTGCCGGAGGAGCCGCTGGAGGAGTTGATGACGGTCCCAGCCACTGCCACGTCGGTGTTTTGACTGCCCCCTCTGGGGCAACACTCCAGGTGGCGGCCTTCCGCGTTGAAGACCTTGAAGGACAACAAGGAGGCGCCGTCGTATTCAAAATGGATCACGAGGGCGCCCCCCCGTTCGGCAGACTCGAGCGACCTCGCCCCAGCCTCAGGTCATGAAGACCTTGCCCGGGGAAACGATTTCGACCTCCGCTCCGGTCGCCGGGGCACCACAGTCAGTGTCCTGCAGCCAAAGCCCGAGAGGCCCCCTCGGCGGCATCTCGATGGAGAAGAACAAAGGGAAGTGCATCCAGGTGCTCAGAGGCATCACCACATGCAGCACAAGCTCGCGAGAGGAGTCCGCGGTGTGGATTCTAGGAGCGACGATGCGCACCACCACCGCTCGCCGCCCCTTTCTCTAGAGCCCTCGGCTGGGGCGCACAGGAGTAGCAGGTACCCAGGAGGTGGCTGCTCGCACCAAGGCCTCGTCATCTCCGGCCTCACGGCCTCGCCACGGCGGTGGACCAGCCTCTTCTTTGGCGGGAGCGGATCGGGTCGTCCCGGGGAGCCTTTCCCTTCTATTTGGACGAAAATCTACGGATCAGTGGCATTGGCGTCAAGGCTGGAGGTGGAGCAGGGGATAAGAAGCAGGTGAAGTGGGAAGAGGTGGGTGACGGGGGCTTCTCACCCCTCCTCATTTATAGCCCAAGGGAGGCCAACCGTCGGCCTCCACGATCGCAGGTAATGATAAACATTTTTGCATGCAACAGGGACTCGTCAAGTCGGGCAGTTGCTGAGGCAGCGTGGGGAAGCGGAGACGCTCACGTCCAATCACTCGCCATATGTCGACCAAGGCCGCAGGCTATTGGGGCCCGCGTCTCTCCGCCCTTGCCCTTTGGCTTCGCCGCTAAGCAGATTCCCACAACTAATGCCCCTACCTAGCGCGCCAAAGAGGTTGGGGAAACCGAACACCTATGGGGTCACAAGGATCCCTTCTACGTTCGGCGGGGGATTAGCCTCACGAGAGCAGGTCGATCCGTTAGCACATATGGGATTTTTATCTAGGTTCAGGCCGCAAAGATACATAATACCCTAGTCATGCTTGCCTGGTTATATGTGTAAAAGATGTCGGGGAAACCAAACACCTATCGGGTCACAAGGATCCCTTCTATGTTCGGCGGGGGATTAGCTGCACGAAGAGCAGGTCAAGCCATTAGCACACAGGGGATTTTTATCCAGGTTCAGGCCACAAAGGTGCATAATACCCTAGTCCCGCTTGTTTGGTTATATGTGTGTTCTTGAGCTTTTGAACTAGCTACGGTGCAGGCTTTGTCCAAAACTCCGAATCCTCTCTCCGTGTGCCTTGGGCCTCCTTTTATACGAAAAGCGGTTGCCACAGTGGCACACAGGAGGTGGCAAACTATAGTGGACTAGCTTATCGCTCGGCAATGTAGGACAAACGCATTTAATGCGTCGCCTACGTGTCCTCTTGCTTTATTGGGGATGGCAACGGAAGCCATCCCATCTTTCGCTGCTCCTCCTCGCGTCGACACGCGTCTGGGTCGATGAGGCATGCAGTGCCATGCTGGCCAACTAGCTACTATGTTGGCAAAATGGTAAGCTTCCACGAAGATCTGCATGCCACCATGCAGGCGTCTGCTTAGTTGGCACGCCGATCATCGCACTGGAGTGGTGGTGAGGTGGTGAAACCTTGTCGGGTGCGGGTCTGGTTGCGGCCCAGTAATCATCCCCGGCAAGGCTTGCCGGGGGCCTTGGAGTCATCCCCGACAAGGGTCTAGCTGGGGGTCTTCATCTTCTGGTCCCACGTGGATGTGTGAACTGTCAATCTTCAAGAGGAGCTGCATGCCATCAAGCGTGCGCTCTCCAAATCTTGGTCTTAATGTTGTCGATGGTGTCAGAGCTCTCAGCCCCAAGGGTGATGGGCTTGCTGGTGCCGTGTAGGATGCCCCGGCAAGGCCCTTGCTGGGGGTGGTCCAGCTCGCCCTCCACTCCTTGCGCTTCAGGTATCTGTCTTCGTCTCTGGTTTCCTCCGCCTCGCCAATCCCTGCCGCAGGCGCGGTTGCAACTGCCCGTGCACTAGTATGGTGTATAGAAGTACCCACATTTTTGTACCCGACAAGATGACTATAAATGAGAATTTTTTTGCCTACTTCGCATGCATGAAACTAATTCCTCCGTCCATGTGCATTAGGCTATCTAATGTTGGCATGTCATACATAGTCATCACTTAGTCACTCATACAACAATGTTAGCTGTAAGGTTAGCTATAAGAGTCTTTTTTTACTTTGCTCTATCTCTTTGTTCGTAGTATTTATTGCATTTGCCAAAAGGAGTAAGGAGTACAGTACTTGGCACCTGTATACCATGGAGGTGGCTAGGAATCTGGAGACTCACGCCGGTCATAGCGCCACAGTTAAAATGATAATGGCAAGTCAAATCACAGGGCCCCACCTATCCAGCATTAACTCGCCGTCAAATCACACAGCCCTACATTTGCAGCAGCCTACTCCCTCATCTTATCACCTCTCTGTCGAACCTACTAGGCAGAACTGCCCCGCCTACTGCACGAGAAAAGCCCAGCCCTCGACTTTTAAATACAATTTTGTATCAATGGATTGCGCCATGGAGCAAAGCCTCAAGAAAATGGTGATACACATTTATACAACACACCCGTCGCGTCCGCGTCGCACCCCAGACGGCCAGTCGGTCTGGCACGCCGCTCTCCGAATGGAACGCGTGGCATATTACGTTTGTACACACATGTGGGGCCGCAATTGAGAACCGACCATAGGCACACTCCTCGGCCCCGCAAATCGGCTAAGTTAATAGAAGAGAGAGACCAGTGATAGTACTGGAGCATTGTTGTACAGACGTCGGTGCCTGGACGATCCCTGCATGACATAGAAGATCAGTTCGTTCATGCATGTGACCAGACTCCAACAGATGACTAGATTGGCTATCGTCTACATATTGTGCAGGCTGTGTTGTACATGGCTGTAGTTCTGATGAGAAATCTAAAAAAAGGTTTCTTGTCATCTCGGAATATTAGGTGTCATGTTCTTCGGATCACTACGAGGGTTAAACCGCGACAACTGAGTTCCTCCTAGGCGCTTGTCATTGGTGGCACATGCACGAAGACTACTCGGCTACCATCTAGGTGAATCCAACCATGTTAATTAGGACATCTATCGATGGACCCCTTCTCTATGAGTTTATCTTTAATTTGAGCTTTGATCCTCGTCTAGTTCGTCCGTCGGGATCCATGTTGTCTCCTTCGGGCAGTGAGTTTATGGTTTATTGTCATGTGCTTCAGATCAAAATGACGAAAATTGTGCCTCCGGGGCACGTGCATGAAGACTTCTCGACAATCATTGACGAGGTCAAGCTAGCTCCGGTAGATAAAATAAAACTACTCCACTATATAGGTAGGAGCCTCTGTGCTTGCTTTCTAGTGTTGCTCTCTTCACACTGTCTCGTCCTCTCCAGATCTAAACACGACAGCAGTGGCCACACGCTGTCTCTGCTCACCGCTGGTCACAGATCCAGCCGGACCCCATTTGTCGGTGAAGGTGAGAAGGTTCAATGTTCATGTGGTCTTCCTCGGCGATGGCTCTTACCGACTTTCGGCGTGTGCCGATCAGCGTGCCTTGTCGTTCTCTCCCATGCAACGTTGGCTAGGGAGGGCTTGCGACCACTTCTTCCTCACTGCCGCAGTGTGGGCAGATCCGGACTCCCACCGCCCACCTAGCAACATCCCGGCGACCCTCAGGTATAACTTCCTTCGAAACCGGCCTTGCTATACTTCCCCAGCTCCTGACGTTGCTGCATTTGTATCTTTTACTATTTCTCATCCCCCTCATAGATAGGATCGATCGGCTGTTTGAAAGCCACCTAATTTTTTACTGTTAAGAGGTAAAACTAGTTCATGCAGTCGAATCTAGTACTACTTGGTTCAAACTGGGAGGAAAGGGGGTGGGGTGGGGGAAGATTTGTTACCTATATCTAGGACTTGGTCGAAGGAAGAAATAATGAGGGCAAAAAGTAGCAGGGAATTGCTATGCAACTAGTCTCTTGGTCTAATAGGGAAATAAAGGGAAACGTAGTAGAAAATCAATATAAACTGATCTATTGGTTGAAAAGGGAAAGAAAGTGGGGACTGGGGGACAAGTCAATATAGTATGTCCAACACTAGATTTGCTAACCTCACACAGTAGAAGGTGGCTATACCGAACAAAAATGGGACCAACCCAGATATCCTATTCTGATGTTTGTTGCCTCGAGCCCATATTATGTAATGCCACTGGTAAAATGTAGCAGTCTCACTGTTAAAAGTAAGGAAATGTTAAACCAATGTTGTTTTCAATCTAATGCCTCCAGTAATATGTGTCGGCATCCTTGGAACAAGGGTACCCAGACCTATCTTCCTGCAGCCCACGGCGTGGCTCCGTTGACAGCCTGGTACGGCCCATCTTCAACCATGACAAGACAAGACACTCACGAGGGGCCAAGGCTCGCGAGGTGGGCGACATCATGATCTCTTGAGGGAGTGGCCTCCTCAGGTGGCCTCCTGACGGAGCGAAGATTTCTATGCAAGACGCGGCCTCACGAGGCTGAAATGATATCAGCCATGACGACCAAGGGCAAGCGTGCGCCAGCGGGCGCAGAGCGGCAGGTTTACTCTTTGGTGCAAAGGAGGCAAGCGCATGTGTGGTGTCCCAATGAATCACCCAAAGGTTGCCATCTGTGTGCAACAAGACCCGGACCGCCAGAATAGTATGATGGATGTCATTGCCGAGCCCACCATGACCTGACGATCAGAAGCTTTGCAGGCGAAGACCACCTTTCATCAGGATCATATGTAGTTCTTGTCCACTTTCAAATTAGTTCATTGGGGGATCCCTTCCCGCCTAAGTTTTCGAGGAAGAGGACCAAGGCCACTATAAATATAGCCTAGCCACCACCATAAAAAGCATCGGGTGATCAGCTCATCGAATCCCTAAGAGCTCATCACAAGAACTCGCCTCCTGAGGCTGTTCTTCCACATGTACTAGTTCATCTTGAGCCCCTCGCGAGGCTAATCCACCACAAAGTAGGAGTAGGGTATTACACCGCAAGGTGGCCCGAACCTGGGTAAACTTCCGTGTCTTCGTCCTTCTTGGTCACTGAGCTAGGTCATGAGAGCAGCGGATCAATCGACTTGAGAGGTTGAGTTCTTCGCTCACGCCCCTAAGTTCGAACCTTTATTGGGTCTGCAGCGGAATCTGACATTTGGCGCGCCAGGTAGGGGGTGTGTCGAAGCCTCTCTTCCATCAGTTGTTTTGCCCCCGCTTCATTGTTCTCATGGCGGATGCTCGTCGAGTTCGTGCCGAGGGCCAGGTAGCCCTCGTCGCGCGCGTCACTCAGACGACGCCAGCGGGAAACGGTGCTCCTCGCCGCTCCCCGTCGCCCGTGGCCAACGCTGCCACTGGCCCTGCAGCCCACGAACATCAGGATTTGTTGCTGCTGCCCTCCGGGCAACACGACGGCCGCACCGCCACTCCGTCACTTACCCCGGTCGTTCCTTCATCCTCCCACGCCCATCGTGGGCCGGCGAATGTGCATTCGGTGCTGCTCATGGTGCGTGAGCTTCTGTGCTACCGTATGGCCGACGACCTCTATGAGGATTGGCTAGACCGCATCACCGAGCTCGTCAGCGCTACTAGAGAGGCTCCTGCACTGTCCTGTTCGTTGCCTTCCCCACAGCCGTAGGCGGGAGACGTAGCTCACAACGCGCCTCCTCCTCCTCCCTAGATAGATGTTGTCCCCGAGCTAAGGTGGGAGGCCCACCAGCACGACCAGCCGTGCAGGGCGCCCGTGCACGATGAAGAAAGCTGCCAGGTCTGCAGCGGCCTGAGGGAGAGGCGCGTGCTCTCCCAGCTCCTCCTGTGCCTCCGTGTCAAGACCGCGTGCATCCCGAGGTGGTTGCACGCAGGCATCAAGACCTGGCTCCCCCTTGAGGTAAGCCCTCATGGCCACGGCGGGATGTCGAGCGTTCACTCTAGAGCTTCGCCATGTCGTCTGGCCTTGCAAGTTCAAGCCGGATCTGCCTCCGCGCTACGACGGCACCCCCGACCCGGCCGAGTTCCTTCACCTCTATGAGTTGAGCATCAAGGCGGCAAGTAGTGATGAGAAGGTCATGGAGAACTGGTTCCCCATGGATCTCAAGGATGGCGCGCGCTCGTAGCTCCTGAACCTCCCGGTGTGGTTGATCTCCTCCTAGGATGAGCTGCGAGAGCGCTTCATTGCCAACTTCCAAGGCACCCGCGACCGCGCTCCTGTGGCTGGCGACCTATGACACATCAAGCAACAACCAGGAGAGACCTTGCACAAATACATCCAGTGCTTCACCAACCTTCGCCTCAAGATCCCCAAGGTGTTGGATGAGGCCATCATCTCAGCATTCACTGATGGCGTTCATGACGTCAAGGTGAAGGAGGAGCTCGCCATTCATGAGGAGCTATGCTCAGCTCTGGAGATGTTCAGTATGGCAACCAGGTGCGCGAGGGCAGAAGAAGGCCGTCTCTCGCTCCTCGAGCTCCCATAAGCCGATCCTGAAGACAAGAAGGCCAAGGCGAAGGACGTGAAGCTCAAGGGTTGTGCTCGCGGCCGAGCCTGACATGAAGCGCGGCTATGATCACCCTAAGTGCTCCAAAGGCAACCGCCTGTTCTTTGTATTCCACAACGTGCACAACCACAACACCAATGACTGCCAAGAGCTAAGGGCTATCTGAAACGGCAGCCTTGGCCGTAGCACTGAGCGCAATGACAGTGGCTACGACATTCGAGGATGTTGCGGTGGAGGCCACTGGGACGATTGTGGCCCCCGCCAGGGTTGGCGTGACCAGCCTCATGAAGACCGCTGGCAGGACCAGCCTCGCGATGGTCCATGGTGGGATCAACCTCGCGAGGACCGTCCTTAGGGCAATGCTTGCCTCCCTTCCCTGCCGCCACCACCAAGAATGAACGACGACCACCGCCAGGATGATGGGGCAGGGGGCTTCCAAGAGCATCGTGCTATCGCCTGCATCTGAGGAGGTGCTCAGGCCCCTGCCTCCCAACGCATCTTCAAGCAGTTCGCTCGTTAGGTGAACGCGGCCCACCCCAATCTATAGGCATCGCGTCCGCTCAGGTGGTCCAAATATGCCATCACTTTCGACTCTTCGGACCAGCTCAAGTACGCGGCCACTTTAAGCATGCTCCCCATGTTCTGCACACCCACCATTAGCAATGTTCTCGTCACCAACATACTCGTCGATGGCGGCGCTGGGCTCAATGTCCTCTTTGTTGAGACATTTGAGAGGATCCAGGTGCCATATGACTAGATTTAGTCCACCAAGCCATTCTCAGGAGTGACCAACGGCTCCATGCACCCCATTGGGCAGATTCGCCTCCCCGTCACCTTCGACACGCGTGACAACCACCGCACCGAGCTCATCAACTTCGACGTCGCTCACATTTTCCTACGTACAATGCCATCCTCGGGTACCCAGCCCTCGCCAAGATCATGGAGGCAACACACAATAGCTACAACATCCTCAAGATGCTAGGATGCGGCAGCATCATCATGGTCGCCTATGATGAGAAAGACGCAATGTGCTCCCACGAGCGTGCCTACCAGGCCGCGGCGGTCGAGAACTCGGATGGCGAAGGCGTCACCCTTCCCCCAAAGGTTGCCCCCAAGAAGAAGAAGCAACTCCTCCTCAGAGGCACTCAGGAGGCTGGCATGCCTGATGATTGTGACTTGGCCCCTCGCCTCTGCTGGGGCGCCTTTCCCTCTGGCATAGGAAGGTGCGCCCAGTGCTGCCCTGAGATTGGGCTCAGGGGCTCTTCTCTAGGAGGCCTCTGACTTGGCCAAGGTCACGAGGGAGGCGTTCGGGCTACATGTGGAGGCATGCTTCAACACGTGCTTCCAGGAGGAAGGCATAGGGCGTGAGGCACCAAGCGTGCAGGATTTCATCACCGGGGCAATTGAAGATCTTCAGGAGGCACGGGCCATGCGAGGCGAGCGATGGCCCGCTCCACGCAATGCACCGATGCATGTGTGACGTCCTAGCGTCCTGGCGCCTCGTGAAGACAGGCACCAGGCAGTCCTAACGGAGGAGGAGCCAGAGCCTCCAGAGCCCCTCGAGGCTCAGAAGACGGGTAGCTCTTGAGGAGGAACTTATACGGCACGCATCTTTAGCTACTTCAACACTTCTACCCCAACGGTGCCAAGTGACTTTTTAGTTTGTTCTGTTGAGGGCGCCCCTCGGGCTGCATTATCCTCAAGCTGTCGGGGTCTGCCCTGCAACATGTATCATTTTAAGCATCTATCAGAACTAATTTCGCCCTTTTATGAGCTGCTTTATACTATCACCTGCTTGTCCGGTGCTTCGCCATCATGAACGTCATGCGCCCTTATGAACCCGCTCGCGATCGCCTCATGATTAAGGACTGGCACGACATCTGTGCTCAGGTCCGCCCCTGCAGCGTCGCTAAACCCAAGTGGTCGAGCTCTATCTCACAGGCCAGCCCCGTGTACGTCACCTCCCATGGCCCTTGGTGCCTTGTTATTGCACGAGATGACCACGAGTGGATAAGTTAGGGCGCGCGACATGGTGCCTCACCACCTCGGGAGGCATGCGTCATCTGTCTTTCTTTGGGATCGATGCATGAGAAGTCTGGGCACGACGTATGTGCTCGAGTCTGTCCCTGCAGCATCGACCAATCCAGTGGCTGAGCTCTATTTGGCGGGCCGGCCCCGTTCACGTCACCTCCTGGGGTCGCTGGTGTTTGGCCTTCTCACACATTATCCTCCGGAGATTCACTCGGCGCACGTGACGTAACCATCTCACAGGATTCCAACAAGCATCCTCATCAAAAATTCAGGTGCAACCCGCCTTGAGGTAGGGACTCGTGAGTCCTGTGCTGGCTCACGGGTGCCCATATACACCTCCTCTAGTCCTGCCATGCAAGCACATGCCAGGACGGGGCAGTATACGCCCCGGAGCCTCTCCTCAAAGGGAGCTATCTCCCACGCACTAGTGGAAGCCCCATTGTCGGTGTCAAAACCAGCGGATCTCGGGTAGGGGGTCCCGAACCGTGCGTCTAGGAGGATGGTAACAGGAGACGAGGGACACGATGTTTTTACGCAGGTTCGGGCCCTCTCAATGGAGGTAAAACCCTACGTCCTGCTTGATTAATATTGATGATGTGGGTTACAAGAGTAGATCTACCACGAGATCAAGGAGGCTAAACCCTAGAAGCTAGCCTATGGTATGATTGTTGTTCGTCCTATGGACTAAGGCCATCCGGTTTATATAGACACCGGAGAGGGCTAGGGTTACACAGAGTCGGTTACAAAGGTAGGAAATCTACATATCCGTATCACCAAGCTTGCCTTCCACGCCAAGAAAAGTCCCATCCGGACACGGGACGAAGTCTTCAATCTTATATCTTCATAGTCTTGGAGTCCGGCCGATGATGATAGTTCGGCAATCCGGACACCCCCTAGTCCGGAACTCCCTCAGTAGCCCCGGAACCAGGCTTCAATGACGACGAGTCCGACGCGCATATTGTCTTCGGCATTGCAAGGCGGGTTCCTCCTCCGAATAATTTATAGAAGATTGTGAACACCAGGATAGTGTCCGGCTCTGCAAAAATAAATTCCACATACCACCATAGAGAGAATAATATTACACAAGATCAATCTGCTGACATATTCTGTGGCGTGACGTCACACCACTTCCAAGCCTTTACTCGAATTGTTTTTATTGTTCCACCTCAGCGCGTTTAGCGAGGTGGTTTCCTTGGCACGTCTTGTCGAAGCAGAGATTGTGTTCCCCTTATTCCGGGATTCCCATCAATACGGACGTGGGTAACCCAACCATACCATTAATGGTGACGCTTGGGAGATAAACGAGTTTTACCAGGCCGGTGGGGACGCGTGTTTCCGTCCACCCATATAAGGGGATAAAGATCCAACCTTTTTACCTGCGCCTTCTTCCTCCTTGGCTTATCCATCTCTGCGAACTCGAGCTCCAGCACCCAAGTCCGCACTTCTCACCTCAACCTTCTCCAACTATGGCCGGAGCGGGAGGCAAGTGGATGGCCTCCTCCGTCACGGATGGGCAGATCCAGAAGCTGCGCGACGCCGGATACTTGTCCAGCGACATCGCGCATCGGCTCCCAGACGAGGGAGAGCTCATCCCACCCCCAGGCCCCATGAGAGGGTAGTGTTTCTTCCCCATTTCCTCCGCGGACTGGGCTTCCCACTTCATCCCTTCGTCCGGGGGCTCATGTTCTACTATGGCCTGGATTTCCATGATTTGGCCCCGAATTTAATCCTCAACATCTCAGCGTTTATCGTCGTGTGCGAGGCCTTCCTCTGCATCCAGCCCCACTCCAGCTTGTGGCTCAAGACCTTCAGTGTCAAGCCGAAGGTTGTGAAGGGCAGCCAAGCGGAGTGCGGAGGCACCATGGTGGGCAGGATGTCCCACGTAACGTGGCTGGAAGGCATTTTCATGGAAACCATCAAGGGGTGGCAATCGGGGTGGTTCTACATCACTGAGCCGCGTGACGCTGATTGGGCAGCGGCCCCCGAATTCAGATCCGGCATCCCTACACGGCTCACCTCCTGGAAAGAGAGTGGCCTGATCTGGGGGAATTCGGAGGAGCTGACCGGACTCCAAGCCCGTATCCAGAAGCTGGTGGACAAGAAGCTCAAGCTTGTCAACGTAGTCCAGGTCATGCTCATCCGCCGGATTCTCCCGTGCCAACGACGGGGTTTCAACATGTGGGAGTTCGATCCGGCGCAGCACCAGACCCTGAGCGGGCTCTTCGACACTACGTATGAAGATGTCTGGAAGGTGCTGTTCAAGGGCGCCGAAGCTCCCGCATCCGCTACCGAAGATCGCGGGTTCTGCTCGCAGTGGCCGGCTGACGAGGTAAGTGATTTCGTCCTTTAAGGGACGTGTGTTTTCCATAGTTTGACTCTATGCGGGATCTAAACTCCCCTTTCCTTTGACAGGACTGGCTGAAGAAGGCTGCATAGGCTATCTGTCCGGCCCCATTGCCAGAGGACCCAGCGGACGCCCGCTTAACGGGGCTGCTCGCTCCGGCACCCCACGTGGTGCCGGAGAAGAAGGCCAAGAAGAAGGCCACGGGGACTCGGAAGAGTTCCCGTTTTCAGGTGCTATCGGATGATGAATCCGAGGCCGACTCCTCCCACCAAGGAGAGGAGGAGAAGAAAGCCTCTCCCCCAGCGGGGGGAGGGAAGAAAAGGAAGGCCTCCCCAACAAGGGAGGCCGAAGGGTCCAAGAGGGGAAAAACTCTTCCCCCGGACCGCTCCGCCAACGCCAGTGACGACTGGCCTCCAAGGGCCAAGCCCCTGGCGAGATCGTAAGTATACGGACTCCCGAATAACTTCAAGGTTTTTTCTTTTCGCCACATAATGTCTTTCTAATGCCGCATACAACCCTGCAGTCCGCCCAAGGATGATCTTCACGTTTCGTCGAGCGGGTCCTTAGGTGCGTCGGATATGGATTCCCTTCCGACTGCCTCCACCCCCCGTGCCGCGGACGATGCCGAGGTGGGGTCCCAGGAAGGGACCTACCAGGAGGAGGAGGCCCCGGAGGTGTCGCAGGACAACCTCCCGGACTTTGCACCGGACTCAGCCCCGGAGGCCACAGTGGCTCCGGAGTCCGGCGGGCGACCCCTTCGTAAGAAGGGCAAGACCTCGACGCCGGCTGCCTCCGTCCAACCGGAGGTGCCGGACAATTTGCTGGAGGCGCTCAACGGCGCCTCCATCAAAGAGGAACACCGCACTGTTATGAGTGCGGTGATTCAGAAGGTTCAGCTCGCCAAGAGCGGGCTGACCGAAGCCTGCAGTAGCCTTCTAACAGGCTTTGAGGTAAGAATTTCAATATATGTAAAATGGTACCGCATAGACAGTAGCCCCTGATGCTCGGTTCGGTGTTCGGAAAGAAAAGCCGGACTGAGGATCTTTAGAAAGATAAACACAGGAGTCATGAAAATATGTCAATATGGGATTGCAGGCTGTGCTGCTGACCTCCACCGCACTGACTGCAGAGGTCAATACTTTGAAGGAAAACCTCAAGCGGTCCGAGAACGAGCTCGGCCGTGCCAAGAAGCAGCTCGAGGGAAAATAAGGTGAGTAACACCTTATGAAAATTGTACCTTACAGAAAAGGATTTAGTTGCAAGAAAAATGACAAGGATAACTTGGGTATTGCAGGGGCCACTAACGAGGTGGCGACCCTGAAAGAGGCGGTGGCCGCGGCCGAACGCAATGCGGCTGTGGAGCGCACCGAGCGAGAGAAACAGCAGGCGCAGGTGGCGGAGGTCCAGCAAGAGCTCAAGGATCTCGTGAAGAAACATGAGAGCCTGGAGCGTGACTCGAAGACTCGAGAGTCTGAGCTTGCAACGGCTCTTGAGAGTGCCAAAGCTGCTAAGGCCAAAGCCTACAAGGCCCTCCAGGAGATCGAGGCGGTAAAGAAAATAGCAGCGGGTAAGGCATTTTTCATGCAAAGTAAGCATGTGAGTGTTAATTACCTGTCGCTTACCCGAATTCGGAGCTCTCCAGGAGCGTTCGCAGATCTTCCTCGCAGCGTGTCCGATGCTGCCGCATTCTACCGGGCCGAGGAGGGGAGCTCAACGGAGAAGGTCTTCTGGTCTCAGTATGCTGAGGCCGGACATCCGGTGCCCCTTAGCGACCAGCTGAAACAGCTGGTCGAGCTCCACAAGGCGGCCGAACAGGCCATGAAGGGCCTCATAATTCGGCTGTGGCCTAAGGAGGCTATGCCTGGGAGCTACTTCGGCCTGGTGCGGCGGCTGGTGGATGCGTGCCCGTGGGTTGAAGTTGTCAAGCACTCCGCCTGTATTGAGGGTGCCCGTCGGGCCCTTGCCCGCGCAAAGGTGCACTGGGGCAAGATGGATGCCCAGAAGCTTGTGATGGACCCCCCACCAGAGGGAAAGGAGCATCGCACGCCCGAGATGTATTAAAAGAGTGTGCTGAAGGGCGCCTGCACTATTGCAGGTGAGTGCTCCAAAGATGTAATATTTGAGTAGACTCGCATTTTGTTATCCTGTGCGCTGAAAACTTGGTTCATATGCGCTAAGCAACGCTTGTTAATTTAAAATATTACCTTATGTGCGGCTGTTTATCAAATCTGAGAGATGGCAAGTCGTCGGCTTCAGCCCCCATGCCACGAGTGCTGGGGTGTTCGGGATAAACTTGAGCGCTCTTGTTCCCATTTTTTGGTCCATCTAGGGAGGCGCTCGACACGGCGAACAAGGCAACCAAACTTATAATGCTTGAACACTCTCACTTAGCCATATAATTCTATAATTTTAAATTTCGGCAAAGCCCCTAGTCTTCGGAACGCCGAATTTGGGGCGCTATCCACGCCTTGGCCGGACAGTATCCGGCTCCTCGCTCTAAGCGGCATAAGTCTTTAAGGACTCGCAAAAAACCTCTCGAACAGCGACCGGCTCTCACCTCATCATGACGGTCAGTTTTAGCTTTCTCCACTGAGGCGTTAACCCAGCTCAACTGGGGCGCAATCGCAGTGGTTCTCCCAGTGCTACCTTAGCCGATATAACGGAACGTAAGGTACCAAAACATGGGAGCCGGGCAAACCCAACTATTGACCCAAGACATGATTCAGAGCCGATGCATATAGTGCTATAAGTTCGGGGTGCCGCACTTGTGAAAGTGTTCGGACTCATCACACCATGACGTGGGGAACATAAGCCCCTGGTGTGTATTAGCCGTACCAAAGTGTAGGGATGCAATATGCCGTGAATGAACATATGTATGAAAAGGAAATGCAATTATAAGCAAAAAGGTGCTGCATTGTTTTATTAAATAAGTGCTGCTATGAATGCAGAACGATACAAATAGTGCGATAAGCAAGCTATGGGACTGTTAAACATGTCCCCCTCCCGGGCTAGGCTGCAGATTGGTGTATAAAAATGCTCGTAACGGAGACCAACTGTATGTTCGTTGTAGCCTTTATCCTTCCCTGGCTGTTGCATCGTGAGTTCGGCAGATCTGCTGCCGGACAGGGCCTCTGACGAACGGAGTCCTGTGTGTAAAAATAAAAGGTAAAAATAAAAAAAAGAATGACACACTGGAGAGCCCCTGGTGCGGTTGAGCCGCAGTCTGGGTTTATCGTGGTCGTGCCCCTCTCCCCATGCTCATGGTATCTTCAGAGCGTAATGGTGTACGCGAAGGATCTGCTTTAACGTTTCGCAGGAGCTGGGGTTGGGGCCGCACTGCTACGCGTGCTCAGAACGTGCCAGGTGGTCTTGTTGTAAGTTACTCCGGGCGCGCTTAGCTGTGTCCGGCCGCCTAAATTCCGGACTCGAGAATTACCTTAAGAGGCATTGCACTTCTGCCGCGAGAGCCGCTATATGTTCCTTCGTCCGGAGAGAACGTTCAGTGTTCCCGTTGACCGTGATGACTCCTTGAGGGCCTGACATCTTGAGCTTGAGGTATGCGTAGTGCGCACCGCGTTGAACTTTGCAAACGCGGTGCGTCCGAACAAGGCATGATAGCCGCTGCGGAACGGGACTATGTCGAAGATTAACTCCTCGCTTCGGAAGTTATCCGGGGATCCGAAGACCACTTCTGGTGTAATTGAGCCTGTATAATTGGCTTCTACACCTGGTATGACGCCTTTAAAGGTCGTTTTGGTAGGTTTAATCCTTGAGGGGTCTATGCCCATTTTTGCGCACTGTATCCTGGTAAAGCAGGTTCAGGCTGCTGCCGCCATCCATCAGGATTCTGGTTAGGTGAAATCCATCGACGATTGGGTCTAAGACCAGTGCGGAAAATCCGCCGTGGCGGATGCTGGTGGGGTGGTCCCTTCGGTCAAAAGTGATCAGGCAGGAGGACCATGGTTTGAACATCGGGGCAACTGGCTCCATCGCGTAGACATCCCTGAGTGCACGCTTCCGCTCCCTTTTGGGTATGTGCGTTGCGTATATCATGTTCATCGTTCGCACCTCTGGGGGGAAACCCTTTTGTCCTCTATTGTTCGGTGGTTGGTTCTCGTCCTCGTCATTGCTATGCAGCCCCTTGTCATTGTTTTAGGCAATTAACTTACCTGCCTGCTTGAATACCCAACAGTCCCTATTGGTGTGGTTAGCTGGCTTTTTGGGGGTGTCGTGTATCTGGCACAAGTGGTCGAGTATTCGGTCCAAATTGGACGTACCCGGAGTAGTTCTTTTGAATGGCTTTTTCCGCTGACCGGGTTTAGAGCCTCTGAATCCGGCATTGACTGCCGTATCCTCAGTATGATCGCCGTTAATGCGGCGTTTGTTTTTGTTGCGACGCGGCCTACCATTTCGGTCCTTGAAGTCCGGATTGCCAGAATTTTTGCTGAGGTTGTTGCTTCGTGCTAGCCAGCTGTCCTCACTCGCGCAGAAGCAGGTCATGAGTGATGTGAGGGCTGCCATGGATTTCGGCTTTTCCTGTCCCAGGTGCCGGGCAAGCCACTCGTCGCGGATGTTATGCTTGAAGGCCGTGAGGGCCTCCGCATCCGGACAGTCGACGATTTGGTTTTTCTTGGTTAAGAACCGTGTCCAGAATTGCCTGGCCGATTCGTCTGGCTGCTGAATTATGTGGCTTAGGTCATCAACGTCTGGTGGTCGCACATAAGTGCCCTGGAAGTTATCGAGGAATGCGGCTTCCAGGTCCTCCCAACTCCCAATTGACTCTACTGGCAAGCTGTTGAGCCAATGCCGGGCTGGTCCTTTAAGCTTGAGGGGGAGGTATCTGATGGCGTGAAGATCGTCACCGCGGGCCATGTGGATGTGAAGGAGATAGTCTTCGATCCAAACCGCGGGGTCTGTTGTGCCATCATAGGATTCAATATTGACGGGTTTAAACCCTTCGGGGATTTGATGATCCATTACTTCATCTGTGAAGCATAGTGGGTGTGCGGCGCCTCTCTACTGGGCGATATCACGACGGAGCTCAAGGGAGCTTGGTCTATTTTGTTCGGCCCGGCCGGACTTACTGTGTCCGGCGCGACGATTGTCGTCACGTATCGTGGGACGCCCACGTGATCCATAGATCGATCTTGATTGTCTTGCCTTATCCTCCAATATATCTCGCAAGTCCGGAGTGTTCCCCTGTGGCCGTGTGCTTTTCGAGCGATGCCGGGGTACGGGTCTAGTGAAGGGCCTAGAGGCCTCTCTGTCGCGACCACGGGGTGGTCGGTCAGCCGTATTGTCTCCTGGTGACGCGGGTTCGTAAGCCTCCTCCTCTAATCGGGGGAGCAGCTTGCGTTTAGGGTAGCTTTTGGAGGGGCGTTCGAGCTCATGCTCTTCGGCCGCGAGGACTTCAGTCCATCTGTCGGCTAGCAGATCCTGATCAGCTCTAAGTTGTTGCTGCTTTCTATTGAGGCTGTTCGCTGTAGCCATAAGCCTGCGTTTAAAACGCTCTTGTTCGACGGGATCCTCAGGCACGACGAATTTGTCATCGTCGAGGCTCGCTTCATCTCCGGAGGGAGGAGTATAATCCTCTGCCTCCTCCCCTGCCGCTCCTTCATAAGGGATGGCGTCTCCATCCTCCTGCGCTGCATCTTGCAGGAGCGGGTTGTCTTCGGCACTGTCCGGTGTATTATTGTCTCCGGTGCCGGAGTCTTCATTCTTGCTGTGGCGGGATTTAGAGCGGCGCCGCTGACGCCGGCGCTTGGGCTGCTTTTTGGAGGGGTCAGCCTCCTCTTTTCCTTCGCCATTCCCATCTTTTGGGATATCCACCATGTATATGTCATACAATGAGGTGGCTGTCCAGTGCCCAGTGGGTGCTGGTTCTTGGTCGTGTCCGGCGTCGTCGTCCATACCGTCGATGTCCTCAGAGTCGTAGTCTAGCATGTCGGTTAAATCATCGACAGCGGCTACCAAGTGGGTGGTGGGTGGGCTTTAAATTTCTTCATCGTCCGCATCCCAACCGTCCTGACCGCAGTCCGGCCAGGGCTCTCCTGATAACAAGAGATATTTTAGCGAACTCAGGATGTCGCCGAAAGGTGAGTGTTGGAAGATGTCCGCTGCGGTGAACTCCATGATCGGCGCCCAATCGGATTCGATCAGGGTGGGCGCGGGTGGTTCGGAGTCCGACGAGGAGTCCGGCACCTTGGAGTCATGAGCTTTATGAGGGACAAAGTCAGTGTTCGGCTCTATCGCCGTAGAGGTTGCAGCCCCCGAGGCGGTGTCTAGGCACCCATCCTCGATCTGCGGAGCTGGCTCCGAATTGAAGATCGGAGCGGTTTCGAGTGCGGCCTCCAGGGTACTGTCTGGCGGCAGAGCTAAATCATGCCCGACGTGATAGTGCGGCACGCTCGGCTGTGGCTCGAATCCGTCGAAGATCAAGTCCCCGCGGATGTCAGCCGTGAAGTTCAAACTTCCAAATCTGACCTGACGGCCAGGGGCGTAGCTTTCGATCTGCTCCAGTTGGCCAAACAAATTGGCCCACAGTGCAAAGCCGCCGAATACGAAGATCTGTCCGGGGAGGAAGGTCTCACCCTGGACTACATCGTTGATGATGATTGAAGAAGCCATCGAGCCTATCGGTGACGACACAGAGGAACTCTCAATGAAAGCACCAATGTCGGTGTCAAAACCAGCGGATCTCGGGTAGGGGGTCCCGAACTGTGCGTCTAGGCGGATGGTAACAGGAGACGAGGGACACGATGTTTTTACCCAGGTTCGGGCCCTCTCGATGGAGGTAAAACCCTACGTCCTGCTTGATTAATATTGATGATGTGGGTTAAACCCTAGAAGCTAGCCTATGGTGTGATTGTTGTTCGTCCTATGGACTAAGGCCATCCGGTTTGTATAGACACCGGAGAGGGCTAGGGTTACACAGAGTCGGTTACAAAGGTAGGAAATCTACATATCCGTATCGCTAAGCTTGCCTTCCACGCCAAGGAAAGTCTTCAATCTTGTATCTTCATAGTCTTGGAGTCTGGCTGATGATGATAGTTCGGCTATCCGGACACCCCCTAGTCCGGAACTCCCTCACCCAGGCTCCGCGCTGGCGGACGACACGGTCAAGGAGCGGCTATGCCCATGCAAGAGTGGAAGCGTCATGCTCCGCGCTGATGATAAACAACTGAGGGCATCCTAGGGACTGCACTAACCTCAGGAGAGCCCCAGGGCTTGTCCTCTGGCCCCACCGTGCCAAAATTCCCTCGGAAGAGCCACGCGATGGGTCTGGGCACGGGGGCTGTGTCCTGGTTATGCCTGGTGCACGCCACCCTACCAGGTCTTCGGCACCTTGTCATCTCGCAACCCTCCTAGGCAAAAGCTGGCGAGGAAAGGTATGAGGACTCTGAATTAATCCAGACGTTGCTTGCGCTTCCTTCATGAGGCCGTTCGTACGTCAAGGGGGACCCCTGAGCATCGCGACTCACGGGCCTGACTGGTCACGTAGTCCCTCACCCCTAGGTTTCGTCCTTGCGATCCAGATGAACCAACGACGGTTGTGGTATGCACGGGGCCGGGACCCGCCAAAGCAGAACACTAAAGGCAAACAGAAGGAAATCGAGCATGGAAAGGATCGCAGAATCCTAGCAAATTATTACAAACCATAATGTTCACAAATTCAAAGCAGAAATCCTTACTCCTCCACGAGGCGCGTTAAATGTTTCAGGATAAAGATGGGAGGTGCATCATCGACGGTGCCGCTGTCGCCTTGACCGCCGGCTGCGGTCGCCAAGGCCTCAACGTCAATGCAACGGAACTTCACCACCAAGGCTTCCACCTGCTCCTTCACGGATTCAACCGCAACGACCCGGGACTCGGGCGCCACCGGCTCCAGCAGCGTGCCGAAGTCTAGGCTGGGATACAGGGGTTGAAGATGGTTGTAGATGCGTGTCGCGGCCGCGGTGAAGAGCACGTGGCACTCCCCTACCACCGTGGAGCCCACCGCAGCGGAGTTGTTCCCCAACTCCTCGACAAGCTTGCTGAGAAGACAAGGAAGGCCACCATCCGGGGTCGCCAGCAGCTCGTCGTACCCTCCCCCGTAAAGGGAGTGGAGCGCCTCATGACACTTCCGCTCGAAGGAAGTGAAGGCTTCACGCCCGGCCTTCTTGGTTGTGGCAAGGATCTTATCCATAGCCTCCAGCTTGGCCGTCTCCTCCGAGACATGCTTGGCGTGGGACGACTGGGCTGCGTCTACCTCCTCCTTCAGCTTCTCCAGCAGGCTCCACTCTGTGCCATGTTCTTGGGCTGCTTGCTCCAGCTCAGCGCCACAGTCGGCAAGCATGGACTCTCGGGCCCTGAGCTTCTCCTACCGTGTCTCGAGCCCGCACGCCTGGGAGGTCTGATCCTCGCGAAGCTTCTTCAGCTCAGCCTCCACCTCGCGGCAGCGGCTTTTTGTGGACACAGCGTCGTGAGTAGCTGGGGCTTTCGTGGCCTACTCAGTGGCATCCACGACGGCGGCTATGGCCTGGCTCCAAGCCGTCCTGACGGATGAGTCCGCTCGAAGCTACCCCGAGATCAGCTCCAGGCGCCCCATCGCTGCACACCCTTCAGCACCCTAAAGATTGTCCCAGAGTCGGTCCAGCGCGGCGTAGGCCTCCTCCAAAGCATCGGGCCTGGCGGAGGATCCCTGGTTTGCCGGCGCGAGAGACCATGAAGGAGGTGGCGCTGGCACCTGGACTGGCGCTATCACGATGTCAGTCGGGGCAGGGGGCTCCGGGGGCCTCTCGCCTTCCGCGGGCGTATCAGGAGCGGGAGGCCTCTGAGTTCGCTACGCCTTGGGAGCGGTGTCCTCCTTCTTCTTCTTCGCCTCAGGGGCCAGCCTGGCCGTCAGGAGAGCGACATCATGAGCATGGTGTCGCGATAGAAGGTAATAATCGGGTAAGGTGCTTACTCATCTTCTGTCATGTATCCTCTCTTCTTGCCCATGACGTTGGCGCCCCCAAGCTTCTGCAGAAGGGGCCTCGCCACAGCCGGAGGCTCGACTGCGCACGTGGCAGGAGACTCTAGAGTGGCGACAGCAGGCGAGAAGGCGAGGGCGCTGCTGATGTCAACTACACAACCTTCTTCTTGTAGATGTTGTTGGTCCTGCAAGTGCACAAGCAAATTTCCCTTAAGTGGATGACCTAAGGTTTATCAATCCATAGGAGGCGTAGGATGAAGATGGTCTCTCTCAAGCAACCCTGCAACCAAATAACAAAGAGTCTCTTGTGTCCCCAACACACCCAATACAATGGTAAATTGTATTGGTGCACTAGTTTGGCGAAGAGATGAAGATACAAGTGAAAATAGATAGTAGATATAGGATTTTGTAATCTGAAATAATAAAAACAGCAAGGTAACTAATGATAAAAGTGAGCGTAAACAGTATTGCGATGATAGGAAACAAGGCCTAGGGTTCATGCTATCACTAGTGCAAGTTCTCTCAACAATTATAACATAGATAGATCATATAACAAGCCCTCAACATGCAACAGAGAGTCACTCCAAAGACACTAATAGCGGAGAACGAACGAAGAGATTATGGTATGGTACGAAACCACCTCAAAGTTATTCTTTCGGATCAATCTATTCAAGAGTTCGTACTAGAATAACACCTTAAGACACAAATCAACCAAAACCCTAGTGTCACCTAGATACTCCATTGTCACCTCAAGTATCTGTGGGCATGATTATACGATATGCATCAGACAATCTCAGATTCATCTATTCAGCCAACACAAAGTACTTCAAAGAGTGTCCCAAAGTTTCTACCGGAGAGTAAAGAACGTGTGCCAACCCCTATGCATAGGTTCATGGGCGGAACCCGCAAGTTGGTCACCAAAACATACATCAAGAGGCACATGATATCCCATTGTCACCATAGATAAGCACGGCAAGACATACATCAAGTGTTCTCATAAAGGACTCAATCCGATAAGATAACTTCAAAGGGGAAACTCAATTCATCACAAGAAAGTAGAGGGGGAGAAACATCATAAGATCCAACTATAATAGCAAAGCTCGGGATACGTCAAGATTGTGCCATAGAGGGAACACGAGAGAGAACACGAGAGAGAGAGATCAAACACATAACTACTGGTACATACCCTCAGCCTTGAGGGTGAACTACTCCCTCCTCGTCATGGAGACTGCCGGGATGATGAAGATGGCCACCGGTGAAGGATCCCCCTCCGGCAGGGTGCCGGGAAGGGCTCCCGAGAGGTTTTTGGTGGCTACAGAGGCTTGCGGCGGCGGAACTCCCGATCTATCTTCATATTCGATGGTTTTAGGGTACGTAGGCTTATATAGGCGAAAGAAGTCGGTCGGGGGGGGGGGGGGGGGGGGGGGGGGGGGGGGCTGCTCGAGGGGCCCACGAGACAGGGGGCGCGCCCAGTAGGGGGGGCGCCCTCCTATCTCGTGGCCTCCACGAGGGTCTTCTGACGTGAACTCCAAGTCTCCTGGGTGATATTCTTCCCAAAAATAACGCTGCCGGAGGTTTCATTCCGTTTGGACTCCGTTTGATATTACTTTTCTTTGAAATACTGAAACAGGCAATAAAACATCAATATGGGCTGGACCTCCGGTTAATAGGTTAGTCCCAAAAGTAATATAAAAGCGTATAATAAAGCCCATAATCATTCAAAACAGATAATAATATAGTATGAATGCTTCATAAATAATAGATACGTTGGAGACGTATCAGCATCCCCAAGCTTAATTCCTACTCGTCCTCGAGTAGGTAAATGATAAAAGAAAGGATTTATGAAGTGTGAATTCTAGAAGGTGCACAAGTTTGATCAATGATAATTTCAATCACCTTTACTAGCATCATCATATGTCATAACAGTAGTTCATCTCATAAAACTTCTCACGAACTAGTAGCAAGCAATTCACATGTCAAAGCATAGACCATAAACTTTCTTGAAAACTAGCAAACTTCATTCTTAGTCATCAAACAATTGCAATTCATCTTACTTTCAGGAAGAGTCTATGTCAGAGCTTTGGTTTAGCAAACTTCACATACTCAACTATCATATAGTCTTATACAATTGCTAACACTCATGCAATACTTGTGGTTATGAAGT
Organism: Triticum aestivum; assembly: GCF_018294505.1. Lineage (NCBI taxonomy): Eukaryota > Viridiplantae > Streptophyta > Magnoliopsida > Poales > Poaceae > Triticum > Triticum aestivum. Next base: position 634,611,419 of record NC_057801.1, read on the forward strand.
TTTAACCAGACATGGAGAAAGATTGGGGCTTATAATGTTGACTCCAAACGTATTCACCTTTGGGTGATGTCAACAATAATAGTTCATGCTAACGTACATCCAATTGGATATATATATCAGGATCACCCTAACACAAAGTGCTTTCCAAAGGATAAAATGAAAAAGGGAAAGGTGAAGATCACCTTGACTCTTGCAAAAAGTAAAAGACATCAAGTAAAAGATAGGCCCATCGCAGAGGGAAGCAGAGGTTGTCATGTGCTTTTAGGGTTGGATACACAAAATCTTAATGCGAAAGAACGTCACTTTATATTGCCCCTTGTATATGGACCTTTATTATGCAGTCTGTCGCTTTTATTGCTTCCATAACAAGTTCGTACAAAGCTTATTTTCTCCACACTAATAAGTCATGCATATTTAGAGAGCAATTTTTATTGCTTGCACCGATGACAACTTACTTGAAGGATCTTACTCAATCCATAGGTAGGTATGGTGGACTCTCATTGCAAAAACTGGGTTTAAGGATATTTGGAAGCACAAGTAGTATCTCTACTTGGTGCTAGGAATTTTTGGCTAGCATGAGGGGGAAAGGCAAGCTCAACATGTTTGAATGATCCATGATAATATACATTAACTGAGATGCGAGAAAACATAAACCATTACGTTGTCTTCCTTGTCCAACATCAACTCTTTAGCATGTCATAATTAATGAGTGCTCACAATTATAAAAGATGTCTATGATAATATATTTATATGTGAAATCTCTCTTCCTTCAATATTCTTTCATGAATTGTTCAAATGACTAATACAATGCTTGCTAACCGTCAATAAATTTACAACCTATACTTCTTAGATGTGAAGTCATTACTCCCCATGGGATAAGCAAATGAAACATATATAATTTCAGATTTATGACATTCAAATCATTCAACCATTTACTCATAGGATATAAGTGAAGCACAAGAGTAAATGACAAACTACTCCAAAAAGATATAAGTGAAGATCAATGAGTAGCTAAATAATTATGCAACTATGTGAAGACTCTCTCTCATTTAAGAATTTCAGATCTTGGTATTGTATTCAAGCAGCAAGAAAAACAAAATAAAATGACATTGCAAGGATAGCACAACTCATGTGAAGAAGCAAAAACTTAGGTTCAACCGATACTAACCGATAGTTGTGGAAGAAGAAAGGTGGGATGCCTACCGGGGCATCCCCAAGCTTAGATGCTTGAGAACTCTTGAAATATTATATTGGGGTTCCTTGGGCATCCCCAAGCTTGAGCTTTTGTGTCTCCTTAATTCCTTTCATGTCACGGTTTCTCTTTTTATCAAAAGCTTCATTCACAACAAACTCAACAAGAACTCGTGAGATAGGTTAGTATAAACCAATGCAAAACCTTATCATTTTCTACTGTAACAAATCATGAACATTATTATTCAACATTTAATACTAAATTTCTCTTCATATTTAATACTCCTATCCTCAAATAGAATCATTAAACAAGCAAACATATGCAAACAATGCAACCATAACAGCAATCTGCCAAAACAGTATAGTCTGTAAAGAATGCAATAGTAACAATACTTCCCTGACTCCAAAAATTATGAACTAAAATTCCATTGTAATAAATTTATCAGACTTAATATGCAAAAATATTCAACACTATACCATTCTCTAACTTTTCTAGGGAATTTTTGCAACAGCGGTAAACTTTCTGTTTTCAAACAGCAACATGTATACTAGCAAAATAAGCATGGAAAAGGCTATTCTTGACTTTTCTATTGAAACTAAAGATGCAAAACATTATTATGAGTAACAGAAAACAAATACTAAAAAAATAAAATGACGCTCCAAGCAAAACACATATCATGTGGCGAATAAAAATATAGCTCCTAGAAAAGTTACGGATGAACGAAGACGAAAGAGGGGATGCCTTCCGGGGCATCCCCAAGCTTAGGCTCTTGGCTGTTCTTGAATATTACCTTGGGGCGCCTTGGGCATCCCCAAGCTTAGGCTCTTTCCACTCCTTATTCCATAGTCCATCGAATCTCCACCCAAAACTTGAAAACTTCAACCACACAAAACTCAAACAAAACTCGTAAGCTCCGTTAGTATAAGAAAATAAAACCACCACTTAGCTACTGTAATGTACTCATTCTAAATTCATATTGGTGTAATATCTACTGTATTCTAACTTCTCTATGGTTCATACCACTTAATACTAGCCATAGATGCATCAAAATAAGCAAACAACACAATGAAAACAGAATCTGTCAAAAACAGAATAGTCTGTAGTAATCTATATCAAACGTATAATTATGGAACCCCAAAAATTATGAAACAAATTGCTGGACCTGAGTAAGTTGTCTATTAATCACCTTAAAAAGAATCAACCTAAAATCACTGTCGAGTAAAAAATTGCAGCTATTCTTGTGAGCGCAAAAGTTTCTGTTTTTTACAGCAAGATCATATAAACTTCACTCAAGTATTCCCAAAGGTTCTACTTGGCACTTTATGTCACATCCCTAGCTTCTGGTAGTGCTCTAGGCTAGCTCATGTGTGCATCATGTTTAAATTCTGAAAATTTGAACTGAGGGAATTTTGGAAGCCTCAAAAACTTAAATAAAAGAGGGGCAAAAACCCTAGAAATCTCATTCATTGCTCCAAAATGCTCTTCTTAAATGTTTGATAATTTTTGGTAAGGGTTCTGGTCCCAACCAAAATATTGAACATTTTTAAGGAATTATTTTTGGGACTTTGGATTTAATTCATTAGCTATTTGAATTTGAGTTATATTCATATAATTAGAATATAATTTCAAATACCCCTGAAATATTTTATAAGCTTTTGGAAAAGTCCATCTAGCAATATAAAATATTCAGAGGAGTTTTTGGCATTGTTTGAATTATTTTAAATTCAAAACAGTGGCAAAATAAATTAAATATAAATAAACAGAACAGAAAAAAATAAAAGAGCAGAAGCCTACCTGGCGCTTACCTGTCCAGCCTAGCCCGCCCAGCTCCTCCCGCTGGCCCAGCCCACCGCCGCCTCCCTCCCCTGTCGTCTTCCTCCCTGCCAGGAGGACGGGCACGCACCCGGCGCGCGCGGCCACGCGCCCCGGCCACCTCCTGCTTCCCGGCCACCTCCTGCTTCCCCCCCGGTCTCCCTAGCGACGCCACGACGAGGCCTCGTGTCCCCTCGCTCCTCTTCCTCCCCCGCTGCATCCCCTCTCTCCTCTGCTCCCTCTCTCTCGCCCGAACCCGAACGCAGCCATCGCCGCCGACTAGAACCACCGCGGCCACAGGCCCTCCCTCACCTCGCCGACGTGTCCATGGCCTCCGCCTCGACGCCCTCATCCTCCCCGTCGACTCACTCGACGCCGGACGCCTCAAAACACCGTCAGCGGTCTCTTCTTCATCGCCGGCCGCCGCGGATCCCCATCATCGACTCGTCGCCGTCCGGCCTTCCCCGAGCCCGCTTCGACGTCTGCTGCAACCGCGGTGAGCCACCGAACCTTTTCCCCCTCTCCGTTCTCGCTCTCATGCGCCGTAGCCGCCACACCTTGCTCGCCCGTACGCGCCGCCGCCTGTGACCGCCGCCAACGAGTCTCCGGCCACCTAGCGGTCCGGCCGTCGTGCTCAACTCCCTTCCCGCGCCACGTAGAGCACATAGGTGCCCCGCACGAGTCTCCCCGGCCACCGTAGCGTCGACCCCGAGCTCACCTGAGCTTCGGCGACCGCCAAGGTCGACGCCGGCGAGAACTCCGGCCACCCCCGCACCCAACGCCTGCACCACTCGACGCGCGAGACCACCAGCGTCATGTAGATGCCCTCCGCCGGCCGTTTGGTCGCCGGAGATGCAAACCCGAGGCTCACCGCCGCGGTTGGCCTCGCCGGCGTCAAGTCGCCGGTGGGGTTGACCCCGTTGACAGTTGACTTGCTGGGCCCAGTTTGACCCTGGGTCACTGACGTGTGGGCCTCTGGCCACTAACTAAATTAGGATTCGCACTAATCGGATTAGTTAAACTAATTACCCCCTGCTGACACTGACATGTGGGCCCTAGTGCCCTAATCTTTAATTAAACTAAACTAAACCCCCTGTTTAACCCGTGTCACTGACGTGTGGACCCCACACGTCAGGTTTGACCTGGACCCGCCCTGTTGACCTGATGACGTCAGGGTGAGGTCATGCTGACGCCATATTCCTTTTCTGGAATTTAGTTTATTTTATAATAATCAGGGAATTCCAGAAATAGCTAAAACTTCAATAAATCATAGAAAATTAACCGTAACTCCAAATTAAATAATTTATATATGAAAAATTATCAGAAAAATCCAATCTATCCATCTGTACCATTTTCATGCATGTTAGAACAACTTATCACTACTGTTTAGGACAAATGACGTGAATGACATTTAAATAACCACATATGGAGTTTGAATTTGAATCTTGGATTCAAACCAACTTCATTTAATCTGGTTTTAGGTGCATTAGCCCAAAACACATTCATATTGTCATGTCATAGCATGCATCATATTGTGCATTGCATTGATCGTGTCTTTTCTGTATTTGCCGGTAATTGTCCCCTCTCGATAGACGTGTACCGACGATGTGATCGATGACACCGATGAAGAGCTATATTATCTTCAGAAGTGCCAAGCAAGCAAAACCCCCTTGTTCATTCCGATAAGATCCCACTCTCTTGCTCCTGCTCTCTTTTACTGCATTAGGACAACAACGACATATTTGATACTTGCTGCGGTAGCTGAACCCTTTATCCTTTGCATGACCTGTCATTGCCACATTAAATAGATGAAACCCACTAGCATGAGTAGGAGTTGTTTGAGCCCTGATGTGCCTACTCATTCATGCTTGTTTGTCATGCCTGCTACTGCTTAGAGTTGAATCAGGTCTGATTCATCGGGGATGAATCAGAGGCGTGTGAACATGTCCTACTGTGTGTGAGCTAAGTGTGTGAACACGATTTGGTAAAGGTAGCGGTGAGAGGCCATGTAGGAGTACATGGTGGGTTGTCTCATTGCAGCCGTCCTCAGGAACTGAGTTCTGTGTTTGTGATCCATGACCAGCTACTACCACACATTGGGATCGCTTAACTGCCCCTCTCGACTTATTAATCAACATGATCTCTGTCCAGGAGTTGCAACTAGTTCTGGTGTTTGTAGGTAGTGTTAGTAGTCTACCAAGTGGCACCCGGTACAGGTGGGCTTGGGACAGACTAGGCACAGTGGCCCGGTGTACCAAGTGGCACCCGGTTGGTGGGCTTGGGAACCCTGCTCACATCATTTGGGGCCGTGAGCGACACCCCGGCCGGATCTCCTTGCGGATGGAACCCGAATAGGCGATAAACCTGGACTAGAGACTTGTTCGGTTAGTCAGGTCGTGGCCGACTCCCTCGCCCGGCTTCCGCTTGAAGGTTGCCGAGGTACATGACGTGTACAGGGCGGTAAGTGGCGAGAGCGTGTGTGAAGAAGTACACCCCTGCAGGGTTATCATTATCTATTCGAATAGCCGGATTCCTCGGATATGGAAACGTGGACCCCTTGCATAGTTCATAGACAAGTGAAAGTGGATACTCTAAAATACGCAAGATAAGCGTGAGTGCTATGGATGGCGTTCTCGTAGGGAGACGGGAGCGGATCCATAGTGGTGTATTGATATGGTGAATATGTGGACTCGTGTGCGCCACCTCAAAAGAGTTACTTGCAGTCGTAGTTCAGGATAGCCACCGAGTCAAAGCTGGCTTGCTGCAGTCAAACCCCTCCACCCCCTTTGTTGATAATGATGCATATGTAGTTAGTTCTAATGTAAGTCTTGCTGGGTACATTTGTACTCACGTTTGCCTATTTTATGTTTTTGCAGAGAGACTTCAGTCTCACTAGTAGTTCCGCGTGGACTTCGACGTTTAGCTTGTTACCTCAGCTACGATCTTGTGCCCTCGGCAGGATCTGGTAGATAGTCAGGCTTCTCAGCCTTTTTCATTTATAGATGTCTGTACTCAGACATGATAGCTTCCGCTTGTGCTTTGACTTGTATGCTCTGATTGTTGGGTCATGAGACCCATGTTTGTAATATCTCGCTCCTCGGAGCCTATTGAATAAATACTTGAGTCGTAGAGTCATTTTGTGATGCCATGTTGTATTGCACATATCGAGCATATTGTGTGTATGTTATTGAAATGCTTGGTATGTGTGGGATCTGACCATCTAGTTGTTTATCTTTAGTAGCCTCTCTTACCGGGAAATGTCTCCTAGTGTTTCCACTGAGCCATGGTAGCTTGCTACTGCTCCGGAACACTTAGGCTGGCCGGCATGTGTCCTTCTTCGTTCCTGTGTCTGTCCCTTCGGGGAAATGTCACGCGATGAATACCGGAGTCCTGTTAGCCCGCTACAGCCCGGTTCACCGGAGTCCTGCTAGCCCAGTGCTACAGCCTGGATTCACTCGCTGATGACCGACACGTTCGATGCTGGGTCATGGATGCCTGTCCCTGTAAGTCTGTGCCACTTTGGGTTTACGACTAGCCATGTCAGCCCGGGCTCCTTATCATATGGATGCTAGCGACACTGTCATATACGTGTGCCAAAAGGCGCAAACGGTCCCGGGCAAAGGTAAGGCGACACCCGTGGGAATACCGTGCGTGAGGCCGCAAAGTGATATGAGGTGTTACATGCTAGATCGATGTGGCATTGAGTCGGGGTCCTGACAGCGTTGGTATCAGAGCTTGACTGCCTGTAGGATTACCAAGCCAAACTGGTCGAAGTTGAGTCTAGAAATTCTTTAGTTATATAAGGGAATTGATTGTGGGATGGAACGTAAGGCTCTTTTTACTCCTTATACCTCATGCCCTTCTGATCTGAGTCATCTTATCTTTCCTACGGGGATTAAGAACTAGGCTATCTCTTCTTTCTATCAGGATCACGTGTTACTAATCCGTAGACTTATAGATTGTTGGATTTAAGCTTGAGTTCAGTTTCTACTACTTCCGTACGTTAACTGTTGATCTCGAGACCTTGATGTGTGGGCCCAGGCGCCTGCCTAATTAGTGTTAGGTTAGTTAGTGTTAATTAACTTAGTTAATTAGGTGAGCCACTGACATGCGGGCCCCGCCCGGCTAACTAAGTTAGTTAGGGCTAATCATATTTAGGTTAGTCACTGACCAGTGGGCCCAATCCAGTTAGTTAGGGCTAACTAACTTGGTTAGTTGACTGGGTCACTGACCAGTGGGTCCCACTGGTCAGGTTTGACCTGGTCGACGCCTTTGACCTGCTGACGTCACCCCGGCGTCATGCTGACGCAGTATATGCTTCTGGGATTTTAAATAAGTCAGAAATGATTTATTTATTTTCAGAATATGCCCTAAACTTCAATAAATCATAGAAATTCAACCGTAACTCCAAATTAAATAATTTATATATGAAAAATTATCAGAAAAATTCAAGGAATCCATCTGTACCATTTTCATGCATGTTAGAACAACTTATAACTGCTGTTTAGCACAAATTAATTAATGGCATTTGAATAATCACATATGGAGTTTGAATTTGAATCTTGTATTCAAACCAACTTCATTTAATCTGTTGCTAGTTGCATTAGCTCAAAACACATTCATATTGCCATGTCATAGCATGCATCATTTTGTGCATTGCATTGATTGTGTTCTTCTTTGTTGCCGGTATCTGTTCCCTCCCGGTAGACGATGTTCCGACGTTGTGATCGTTGACACTGATGAAGACTCAATGTTATCTTCAGAAGTGCCAGGCAAGCAAAACCCCCTTGTTCATTCCGATACAATCCCACTCTCTCGCTCCTGCTCTCTTTTACTGCATTAGGACAACAATGATTCATCTGTTACTTGCTGCGGTAGCTGAACCCCTTTATCCTTTGCATGACCTGTCATTCCACAGTAAATAGATGAAACCCACTAGCATGGGTAGGAGTTGTTTGAGCCCTGTTGTGCCTACTCATTCTTGCTTGTTTGTCATGCCTGCTACTGCTTAGAGTTGAGTCAGGTCTGATTCATCGGGGATGAATCAGAGGCGTGTGAACATGTCCTACTGTGTGTGAGCTAAGTGTGTGAACACGTTTTGGTAAAGGTAGCGGTGAGAGGCCATGTAGGAGTACATGGTGGGTTGTCTCATTGCAGCCGTCCTCAGGAACTGAGTTCTGTGTTTGTGATCCATGATTCAGCTACTACCACGCATTGGGCCCGAAACCAATGGACCCTCTCGGCTTCTTGATCACCCTTGTCCTCTGTCCAGGAGTTGCAAGTAGTTTCTGGGGTTTGTAGTATGCTGGAGGCCGTGGGCAGCGCTGACCGTAGGGGTGGGCTGTGATGCGGTAGGCACGTGGCACGGTGTACCGGATGCCCGTTTGGTATCTCGGGAACCCTGTTCACATCGTTTGGGGCTGTGAGCGAAACTCCGGCCGGATATCCTCATGGATGGAACCCGAATAGGCGATAAACCTGGACTAGAGACTTGAGTGTTTAGGTAGGTCGTGGTCTACACCCACGTCGGCTTTCACTTGAAGTCTGCCGAGCACATGTCGTGTGCAGACGCTAAGTGGTGGAAACATGTATGAAGAAGTACACCCCTGCAGGGTTAACATCATCTATTCGAATAGCCGTGTCCGCGGAAAAGGACTTCTGGGTTGCTTATATCAGTTCATAGACAAGTGAAAGTGGATACTCTAAAATACGCAAGATAAGCGTGAGTGCTATGGATGGCGTTCTCGTAGGGAGACGGGAGCGGATCCATAGTGGTGTATTGATATGGTGAATATGTGGACTCGTGTGCGCCACCTCAAAAGTTACATTGCAGTCGTAGTTCAGGATAGCCACCGAGTCAAAGCTGGCTTGCTGCAGTTAAACCCCACCATCCCCTTTGTTGATAATGAAGCATATGTAGTTAGTTCTGATGTAAGTCTTGCTGGGTACATTTGTACTCACGTTTGCCTATTTTATGTTTTTGCAGAGAGACTTCGGTCTCACTAGTAGTTCCACGTGGACTTCGACGTTTAGCTTGTTACCTCAGCTACGGTCTTGTGCCTCGGCAGGATTTGGTAGATAGTCAGGCTTCTCAGCCTTTTTCAGTTATAGATGTCTGTACCCAGACATGATAGCTTCCGCTTGTGCTTTGATTTGTATGCTCTGATTGTTGGGTCATGAGACCCATGTTTGTAATATCTCGCTCCTCGGAGCCTATTGAATAAATTACTTGAGTCGTAGAGTCATGTTGTGATGCCATGTTGTATTTGCACATATCGAGCATATTGTGTGTATGTTATTGAAATGCTTGGTATGTGTGGGATCTGACCATCTAGTTGTTTATCTTTAGTAGCCTATCTTACGGGGAAATGTCTCCTAGTGTTTCCACCGAGCCATGGTAGCTTGCTACTGCTCCGGAACACTTAGGCTGGCCGGCATGTGTCCTTCTTCGTTCCTGTGTCTGTCCCTTCGGGGAAATGTCACGCGATGAATACCGGAGTCCTGTTAGCCCGCTACAGCCCGGTTCACCGGAGTCCTGCTAGCCCAGTGCTACAGCCTGGATTCACTCGCTGATGACCGACACGTTCGATGCTGGGTCATGGATGCCTGTCCCTGTAAGTCTGTGCCACTTTGGGTTTACGACTAGCCATGTCAGCCCGGGCTCCTTATCATATGGATGCTAGCGACACTGTCATATACGTGTGCCAAAAGGCGCAAACGGTCCCGGGCTAAGGTAAGGCGACACCCGTGGGAATACCGTGCGTGAGGCCGCAAAGTGATATGAGGTGTTACATGCTAGATCGATGTGGCATTGAGTCGGGGTCCTGACAGCGTTGGTATCAGAGCTTGACTGCCTGTAGGATTACCAAGCCAAACTGGTCGAAGTTGAGTCTAGAAATTATTTAGTTATATAAGGGAATTGATTGTGGGATGGAACGTAAGGCTCTTTTTACTCCTTATACCCTATGCCCTTCTGATCTGAGTCATCTTATTTTTCCTACGGGGATTAAGAGCTAGGCTATCTCTTCTTTCTATCAGGATCACGTGTTACTAGTCCGCAGACTTATAGGATTGTTGGACTTAAGCCTCAGTTCAGCTTCTACTACCTCTGTATGTTAACTGTTGATCTCGAAACCTTGATATTGTGCTTCTGAGTGGCTATGCCACCATTTTTGTAGCATGTCTCAAATCTTTCTGAGCACTTACAGCCGTTATGCTGTCCGAGTCATTCCAGGTTTCTAAATAGTCTGATGCATTTGCAAAATCCTTTCCCTCTGGTTTCGATGTTCCTTTATGCCAGCTCAATTACACAAATTGTTGAGTTGAGGTATTCTATTGCCTTGACATTTATGTTGGAGTTATTATTATGACCCTAGGTATTTAGGGAGTCACCTAGTAATCTAGCAACGTTTTGTGTTCCCAGTGTGAGATTCTGGCCTTTATTCTCGAAAGCATTCCGTGATGCTACTTAGTAGTAGGTATTCTATTCCTGGGGTTTTGAACCCGAGATTCACTCTACTTACTTCATGTTGATAGTGTTGCTAGTTCCTTTAGGATATTAGTAACTTTGTGATAGTCCTTGAAGTCCGTGGTAACTTCTTCTTCCAAATACCATGAACTACTTATGGCAGAAGTTCCTCGTTGAACTGAAATATCACAACAGGATTATTCTTGATGAGTTCTCCATTATATATTGTGGCTCTGCCAGTTCTACCTTTCTGCATGGGTTATCCGGAAGAGATATGTTGAACTTGGTTCGACATACTAATCTATGCATCCACAACTCAGAAAATTATATGTTCCTTTGAGTTGTTCTCTTTAGTTGCATTCCGACCCTCGTATATCAATTGATAGTCAAGAGTATGCGTGCATTCATTCATCGATGCCTGTTACTCTTGTGGTCCGTCAAGCCATTCTATTCCAGAGAATGACTTGGAGAAACAAACTCCAGTACCTCGTCCATATCTAGGATTGGGTCAAAGTAGTTGTATTCCGCAGATCAAATGCCAATCCAGCTTTTGGTTCTGTTCTACCTTGGAGTATTACCCCCTTTATGTCAGAATTGTCATGAGAACTGCACCAACTCTCATGAATTTTGACGTAGTGATACTTCTCACCATCATTAGTCATTCCTCGGCCCTCGTGTTGATGCAACCGGAATATCGACAAATGAATTGTGATGTGTGAAATCAATACTCCCAGCAACCTCGTTGCTTGGTAGTTAAAGGACAATAATTTCATTCTTAGTGTGTTGGTTATTGGAATCATCCTTCTAAGACTGATCGTGCTACCTAGTCCTTATTTCGGTGCACCCTTCGATTGATGAGTTAGGACCTTGTCTAGTCCTCACTCATTTGATCATATCGTCTTGCCCCAAAAAGCAAGATTGTTCTCGAGCTTAGTAACATATCGGTGGTTCGTGATTTTCCGAAGATCTTCTCGGAAGTATCACCAGGTCGTCACCTGACCGTTATGTTGAGCTCGTGATCAAGTTGGTTTCTTATGAACCACCTTCTCTCCAAGAATCGGTGTTAGATATCCCTGAGCTAGTTGGTTAAGCTAAACGACAACTTGGAGGGTTGGAAGATAAAAGCTTGCCTGACTTAGTTCGTTCCAAAGGGATATTCTTGTGTAGTGTGTGTTGAAGAAAGATGATATCTTCATCGATTGGTCCCTGTGATCAGTTGCTGGACCTATTGTCTTATCAATCCTTTGATTTGAGTGTGGGCTATCGTCAAATCAAGTCAGAACCAACGATGTTCGTAATGTTGTCTTCCTCGTGGTTGATCCCTCAAGCATACACCATTATATCTTTTGGGTCTGACCAATGCTATCACCGTGTTCACACGATGGTGGAAGTCCAGTGATATGGAAATTCCGATGAGTTGTTGTTGAGCCCATTGACAACATCCTTATCTCCTCCATGATGTTGTTGAACATTAAGTTAGTGTTGGAAACTTTTGAAAGCATTTTCTTCATGCTAGCTCATGAAGTACTTGTTTGATGAAAGGAGTGACTTCCTTTGGTTCACGTGCATTTTGATGTAAGTTGCCGTCGTGAATTCGAGAAAGTTTGTTTTTGCTCCTTTGGAATCATCCCAAGTCGGTCATGCACGTGCGAAGAATTCTGTGGTCTGTTAGACTGATCATCTTCATTCCATATGTATATCCTAGCACACCAAGCCACTGATTGACTTGTTCAAGGAAAAGAAGTCTATGCTTGGGATCTAATCCATGGACTTGCGTAAAGACTTCGATATCCTCGATGATGGCTCCCAACCAGAACTCGGTAGTGTTTTATTGTAAGACTACCCTGTGGGCATGCTTGTCTGGAACAACGTGTTCACATGTTTGTAGCAGAACCAGCTCATGTTTTGGAGCTTGCTATCGTAGTTCATCTCCTAAGAATCTCGCAACGTCATCTCGTCGATTGTGTTGCAAACTTTCATTTTTCTTCCTAGACTCGATGAGTCTGCAATATCCTGACACCAACCAGATCTGAGTCTCAGGCAGATATGATGGTTGGAATATTTCCCAAGAACTATACTATTGGTCCCTCGATAACCGGTAAAGTGGATGTCGTGGCCAACACACCCAGCCGGAAGACCTATTATTGTAGTATCTTGTTTGAGGAAGTTGGCCACCTCCCCACAAGGATTTCGTAGGATTTACCTCCGTAACTGTTCCTTATGGATTCTATTGCTCCCGAAGTCCGACCTTTACTTGATGTTCTAGTTATCAAACCATATCTATGAATGGGTTACACTAGCACGTCAAGGAGAACATTAGAAGCGGAGTGCTAAATGTCTCTCGGTCGATCATCCAGATTTTGTTTCCTTGGCCTCGCTAGGGTGAAATCTGAGTTGATGTTATCTTCCTATGCATCTGCATCGTCCATCGTTGTTCATCATGGTGGTATGTTGTGTTGCCAGGATCCTTGACACGGATGTTGGTAAAACCTTGATGAATATGGAATTGCTCAAGTTCTTGAGAGCACGCACAAGCGCTAGGTGTTATCTTCGGCACTAACTGGATCCTCTCCGTTTCCTCGGCAATGCTATGATCTTTTCAAACAGTGAATTCACTCTCTATTGTTGGGTTCTTCCACAGTTACCAGAATCATTCCCAGCATTTGCATTTTGTTCCTAGCTTGCACCGCCAATGTGCCATTCTACCATGGGTCTCTTCCATCTCCGGTGATAAGCAAATTCATCCATTATGTTGTCTTCAACAAGGTAATCCACATCATCCAAGTCCGAGTATGCCATTCTACCGACCCCCGCCAGTCGATTGCTGTGATTTGCCTTAGGCTGATATAGAGAGTCTCAATGATCTCTATATCAAAGGTAATTCTTTTTGCCACTTAAGATAATAATCTATGAATCACCCTTCTCCAGGATGTTTCGTCGTGGTGTCATGGCAATTCAACTCCTCGCTACGTTGACAACCGATCGCCACATTCTTAAGTCTGGAATTGTTGTCTATCTAGTGAATCTCGTCACCTGCTCCACTCCATCCCTCTAGAGGTATGCTTCGTCTCTCAGCTCGAGAGATGTTGCTATGTCACATTCCGGGAGTTAATCCTGAGTTGTTCGACCTTCGAGAAGACCGATCCTTCCAGAGTTTTCCTTTCCTCTTCTTGTCATGATTAGCTGGAGTTCTCAGAGCAAGACGACAAGACAAAGATGGTGTTCAAATCAACGTTCATTTGAAGTGCAACCTGGATCGTGAAGATTGTACTAGTTTGCATTTCCCCTTCATCCTACCCTACGCTTGAATCTCGAGACGAGATTCTTGTTTAGTGGGGGTGAGTTGTCACATCCCTAGCTTCTGGTAGTGCTCTAGGCTAGCTCATGTGTGCATCATGTTTAAATTCTGAAAATTTGAACTGAGGGAATTTTGGAAGCCTCAAAAACTTAAATAAAAGAGGGGCAAAAACCCTAGAAATCTCATTCATTGCTCCAAGATGCTCTTCTTAAATGTTTGATAATTTTTGGTAAGGGTTCTGGTCCCAACCAAAATATTGAACATTTTTAAGGAATTATTTTTGGGACTTTGGATTTAATTCATTAGCTATTTGAATTTGAGTTATATTCATATAATTAGAATATAATTTCAAATACCCCTGAAATATTTTATAAGCTTTTGGAAAAGTCCATCTAGCAATATAAAATATTCAGAGGAGTTTTTGGCATTGTTTGAATTATTTTAAATTCAAAACAGTGGCAAAATAAATTAAATATAAATAAATAGAACAGAAAAAAATAAAAGAGTAGAAGCCTACCTGGCGCTTACCTGTCCAGCCTAGCTGGCCCAGCTCCTCCCGCTGGCCCAGCCCACCGCCGCCTCCCTCCCCTGTCGTCTTCCTCCCTGCCAGGAGGACGGGCACGCGCCCGGCGCGCGTGGCCACGTGCCCCGGCCACCTCCTGCTTCCCGGCCACCTCCTGCTTCCCCCCCGGTCTCCCTAGCGACGCCACGACGAGGCCTCGTGTCCCCTCGCTCCTCTTCCTCCCCCGCTGCATCCCCTCTCTCCTCTGCTCCCTCTCTCTCGCCCGAACCCGAACGCAGCCATCACCGCCGACTAGAACCACCGCGGCCACAGGCCCTCCCTCGCCTCGCCGACGTGTCCATGGCCTCCGCCTCGACGCCCTCATCCTCCCCGTCGACTCACTCGACGCCGGACGCCTCAAAACACCGTCAGCGGTCTCTTCTTCATCGCCGGCCGCCGCGGATCCCCATCGTCGACTCGTCGCCGTCCGGCCTTCCCCGAGCCCGCTTCGACGTCTGCTGCAACTGCCGTGAGCCACCGAACCTTTTCCCCCTCTCCGTTCTCGCTCTCGTGCTCCGTAGCCGCCAGACCTTGCTCGCCCGTACGCGCCGCCGCCTGTGACCGCCGCCGACGAGTCTCCGGCCACCTAGCGGTCCGGCCGTCGTGCTCAACTCCCTTCCCGCGCCACGTAGAGCACATAGGTGCCCCGCACGAGTCTCCCCGGCCACCGTAGCATCGACCCCGAGCTCACCCGAGCTCCGGCGACCGCCAAGGTCGACGCCGGCGACAACTCTGGCCACCCCCGCACCCAACGCCTGCACCACTCGACGCGCGAGACCACCAGCGTCACGTAGATGCCCTCCGCCGGCCGTTTGGTCGCCGGAGATGCAAACCCGAGGCTCGCCGCCGCGGTTGGCCTCGCCGGCGTCAAGTCGCCGGTGGGGTTGACCCCGTTGACAGTTGACTTACTGGGCCCAGTTTGACCCTGGGTCACTGACGTGTGGGCCTCTGGCCACTAACTAAATTAGGATTAGCACTAATCGGATTAGTTAAACTAATTACCCCCTGCTGACACTGACATGTGGGCCCTAGTGCCCTAATCTTTAATTAAACTAAACTAAACCCCCCTGTTTAACCCGTGTCACTGACGTGTGGACCCCACACGTCAGGTTTGACCTGGACCCGCCCTGTTGACCTGATGACGTCAAGGTGAGGTCATGCTGACGCCATATTCCTTTTCTGGAATTTAGTTTATTTTATAATAATCAGGGAATTCCAGAAATACCTAAAACTTCAATAAATCATAGAAAATTAACCGTAACTCCAAATTAAATAATTTATATATGAAAAATTATCAGAAAAATCCAATCTATCCATCTGTACCATTTTCATGCATGTTAGAACAACTTATCACTACTGTTTAGGACAAATGAAGTGAATGACATTTAAATAACCACATATGGAGTTTGAATTTGAATCTTGGATTCAAACCAACTTCATTTAATCTGGTTTTAGGTGCATTAGCCCAAAACACATTCATATTGCCATGTCATAGCATGCATCATATTGTGCATTGCATTGATCGTGTCTTTTCTGTATTTGCCGGTAATTGTCCCCTCTCGATAGACGTGTACCGACGATGTGATCGATGACACCGATGAAGAGCTATATTATCTTCAGAAGTGCCAGGCAAGCAAAACCCCCTTGTTCATTCCGATAAGATCCCACTCTCTCGCTCCTGCTCTCTTTTACTGCATTAGGACAACAACGACATATTTGATACTTGCTGCGGTAGCTGAACCCTTTATCCTTTGCATGACCTGTCATTGCCACAGTAAATAGATGAAACCCACTAGCATGAGTAGGAGTTGTTTGAGCCCTGATGTGCCTACTCATTCATGCTTGTTTGTCATGCCTGCTACTGCTTAGAGTTGAATCAGGTCTGATTCATCGGGGATGAATCAGAGGCGTGTGAACATGTCCTACTATGGGGAACTAAGTGTGTGAACACGATTTGGTAAAGGTAGCGGTGAGAGGCCATGTAGGAGTACATGGTGGGTTATCTCATTGTAGCCGTCCTCAGGAACTGAGTTATGTGTTTGTGATCCATGACCAGTTACTACCACACATTGGGTTCTGGTAACTCGACCCCTCTCGACTTATTAATCAACATGATCTCTGTCCAGGAGTTGCAACTAGTTTCTGGTGTTTGTAGGTAGTGTTAGTAGTCTACCAAGTGGCACCCGGTACAGGTGGGCTTGGGACAGACTAGGCACAGTGGCCCGGTGTACCAAGTGGCACCCGGTTGGTGGGCTTGGGAACCCTGCTCACATCGTTTGGGGCCGTGAGCGACACCCCGGCCGGATCTCCTTGCGGATGGAACCCGAATAGGCGATAAACCTGGACTAGAGACTTGTTCGGTTAGTCAGGTCGTGGCCGACTCCCTCGCCCGGCTTCCGCTTGAAGGTTGCCGAGGTACATGACGTGTACAGGGCGGTAAGTGGCGAGAGCGTGTGTGAAGAAGTACACCCCTGCAGGGTTATCATTATCTATTCGAATAGCCGGATTCCTCGGATATGGAAACGTGGACCCCTTGCATAGTTCATAGACAAGTGAAAGTGGATACTCTAAAATATGCAAGATAAGCGTGAGTGCTATGGATGGCGTTCTTGTAGGGAGACGGGAGCGGATCCATAGTGGTGTATTGATATGGTGAATATGTGGACTCGTGTGCGCCACCTCAAAAGAGTTACTTGCAGTCGTAGTTCAGGATAGCCACCGAGTCAAAGCTGGCTTGCTGCAGTCAAACCCCTCCACCCCCTTTGTTGATAATGATGCATATGTAGTTAGTTCTAATGTAAGTCTTGCTGGGTACATTTGTACTCACGTTTGCCTATTTTATGTTTTCCAGAGAGACTTCGGTCTCACTAGTAGTTTCGCGTGGACTTCGACGTTTAGCTTGTTACCTCAGCTACGATCTTGTGCCCTCGGCAGGATCTGGTAGATAGTCAGGCTTCTCAGCCTTTTTCATTTCCAGATGTCTGTACTCAGACATGATAGCTTCCGCTTGTGCTTTGACTTGTATGCTCTGAATGTTGGGTCGTGAGACCCTTGTTTGTAATATCTCGCTCCTCGGAGCCTATTGAATAAATACTTGAGTCGTAGAGTCATTTTGTGATGCCATGTTGTATTGCACATATCGAGCATATTGTGTGTATGTTATTGAAATGCTTGGTATGTGTGGGATCTGACCATCTAGTTGTTTATCTTTAGTAGCCTCTCTTACGGGGAAATGTCTCCTAGTGTTTCCACCGAGCCATGGTAGCTTGCTACTGCTCCGGAACACTTAGGCTGGCCGGCATGTGTCCTTCTTCGTTCCTGTGTCTGTCCCTTCGGGGAAATGTCACGCGATGAATACCGAAGTCCTTTTAGCCCGCTACAGCCCGGTTCACCGGAGTCCTGCTAGCCCAGTGCTACAGCCTGGATTCACTCGCTGATGACCGACACGTTCGATGCTGGGTCATGGATGCCTGTCCCTGTAAGTCTGTGCCACTTTGGGTTTATGACTAGCCATGTCAGCCCGGGCTCCTTATCATATGGATGCTAGCGACACTATCATATACGTGTGCCAAAAGGCGCAAACGGTCCCGGGCTAAGGTAAGGCGACACCCGTGGGAATACCGTGCGTGAGGCCACAAAGTGATATGAGGTGTTACATGCTAGATCGATGTGGCATTGAGTCGGGGTCCTGACACTTTATTGAAACAAGAGCTATAAAAAATGATTACTACAGTAGCATAATCATGTGGACACACAAAAACAGTAAGGTTAAATATTGGGTTGTCTCTCAACAAGCGTTTTTCTTTAACGCCTTTCTAGCTAGGCATGATGATGGCAATGATGCTCACATAAAAGATAAGAATTGAAACATAACGGAAGCATCATGAAGCATATGACTAGCACCTTTAATTCTAACCCACTTCCTATGAATAGGAACTTTGTGAGCAAACAACTTATGGGAACAATAATCAACTAGCATAGGAAGGTAAAACAAGCATAGCTTCAAAATTTTAAGCACATAGAGAGGAAACTTGATATTATTGCAATTCCTACAAGCGTAAGTTCCTCCCTCATAATAATTTTTAGTAGAATCATGAATGAATTCAACAATATAACCAGCACCTAAAGCATTCTTTTCATGATCTACAAGCATAGAAATTTTACTACTCTCCACGTAAGCAAAATTCTTCTCATTCGGAATAGTGAGAGTATCATAAGAGACTTGAGCACTAAAAATTGTTTCCACATTAAAATAGTAATGTTCAGAAAAAGGGTAATCATAATCATGACAAGATTTGTAAATATAATCATCACTACTTTTTATAGCATAAGTTTAATCACAATAATCATCATAAGTAGCAGCTTCGTTCTCCTCATAATCGATTGAAACCTCTCCCAAGATAGTGGAATCACTAAGTAAAGTTGACACTCTTCCAAATCCACTTCTTATTCATCACAATAAAATTCAACATCCTCCAAAAAAGTGGGATCATTACTTCCTAAAGTTGACACTCTTCCGAACCCACTTTCATCAATATAATCATCATAGGTAGGAGGCATGCTATCATCATAAAAACTTTGCATATCAAAACTTGGGATGCTAAAAATATCATCTTCATTAAACATAGCATCCCCAAGCTTGGGACAAACATCAATTTCAGCAAATATATTCTCAAATATTTCATCCTCATCAAACATAGCTTCCCCAAGCTTGGGCTCTTTAATATCATAAGCATAGTCACTCTCATCATTAAAAAATATGGATAGCACCCATAGTAAAGCAATTATCATCATCACAATGAGTAGTAGGAGCAACATCATTTGGGAGGGATACCTTTCTACCTTTGTTGCTCCTTCTTTTCTTTTTCTTCTTCACATTATGTGCAGGTTCAACCTTCCTATTTGAGCTCATTATTGATGAGATTGGTTGAATAGAAAGCTCCTCCTCGTTACCTGATTCATCATGAGAAATAATAGGAGGATATTGGGAAGTCTCTTCCCTTTCATTAGTATTCTCATCATCTTCTATTTGCTTTCATTTCTTTATGTAATTGGCAATATAAGGATTTTCAATGCAATTCTCCGCACAAAACATATAAATCTTTTCAAGATCAATAACAAGGAAATGCCTAAGATTAAATTCTATCATAGGCTTAGTTAAACGTTTCAACTCTTCACAACCCAAAAGCAATCTAAGTTCATTGTAATGAGAAGGGGAGATCAAATCATCACAATTTTTGGACACGATCCGATCATGAAACAATTTGCATTGGAGATGTAAATGAAATTGTTTTTTGCAAAATTGACAACATGAAAGATATCTTAAATTCTCCGCACTCTTATCTAGCCTTTCTTGCAGCCTCTTAGTTTCTAAATACTTATGCTTTTTGCAATATGTATCTTCTCTATTTGGTGTGTTCATGCAAACATGCACTCCACAAAAGTTGACATGCTTATGAGAGATATTTTTATCATAACTAGTGCAATCATCATTAGTACTATGTATATTCAAGGAGTTTATACTAACAACATTGCAATCATGCTCATCATTCAAAGATTTAGTATTAAGCATTTTAATGCATTCTTCTTCTAGCACTTGAGCACAATTTTCCTTTCCATCATACTCATGAAAGATATTAAAAAGACGAAGCGTATGAGACAAACTTAACTCCATTTTTTGTAGTTTTCTTTTATAAAATAAACTAGTGATAAAACAAGAAACAAAAAGATTCAATTGCAAGATCTAAAGATATACCTTCAAGCACTCACCTCCCCGGCAACGGCGCCAGAAAAATGCTTGATGTCTACTACACAACCTTCTTCTTGTAGACATTGGTGGGCCTGCAAGTGCACAGGTTTGTAGGACAGTAGCAAATTTCCCTCAAGTGGATGACCTAAGGTTTATCAATCCGTAGGAGGCGTAGGATGAAGATGGTCTCTCTCAAGCAACCCTGCAACCAAATAACAAAGAGTCTCTTGTGTCCCCAACACACCCAATACAATGGTAAATTGTATAGGTGCACTAGTTCGGCGAAGAGATGAAGATACAAGTGCAAAATAGATAGTAGATATAGGTTTTTGTAATCTGAAATAATAAAAACAGCAAGGTAACTAATGATAAAAGTGAGCGTAAACGGTATTGCAATGATAGGAAACAAGGCCAAGGGTTCATACTTTCACTAGTGGAAGTTCTCTCAACAATAATAACATAGATAGATCATATAACAAGCCCTCAACATGCAACAAAGAGTCACTCCAAAGACACTAATAGCGGAGAACGAATGAAGAGATTATGGTAGGGTACGAAACCACCTCAAAGTTATTCTTTCGGATCAATCTATTCAAGAGTTCATACTAGAATAACACCTTAAGACACAAATCAACCAAAAATCTAATGTGACCTAGATACTCCATTGTCACCTCAAGTATCAGTGGGCATGATTATACGATATGCATCACACAATCTCAGATTCATCTATTCAGCCAACACAAAGTACTTCAAAGAGTGTCCCAAAGTTTCTACCGGAGAGTCAAGAACGTGTGCCAACCCCTATGCATAGGTTCATGGGCGGAACCCGCAAGTTGGTCACCAAAACATACATCAAGAGGCACATGATATCCCATTGTCACCACAGATAAGCACGACAAGACATACATCAAGTGTTCTCATAAAAGACTCAATCCGATAAGATAACTTCAAAGGGAAAACTCAATTCATCACAAGAGAGTAGAGGGGGAGAAACATCATAGGATCCAACTATAATAGCAAATCTTGGGATACATCAAGATCGTGCCATAGAGGGAACACAAGAGAGAACAGGAGAGAGAGAGATCAAACACAAATCTACTAGTACATACCCTCAGCCTCGAGGGTGAACTACTCCCTCCTCGTCATAGAGAGCGCCGGGATGATGAAGATGGCCACCGGTGAAGGATCCCCCCTCCGGCAGGGTGCCGGGAAGGGCTCCCGAGAGGTTTTTGGTGGCTACAGAGGCTTGCGACGGCGGAACTCCCGATCTATCTTCATATTCGATGGTTTTAGGATACGTAGGCTTATATAGGCGAAAGAAGTTGGTCGGGGGGGGGTGGTGGTGCTCGAGGGGCCCACAAGACAGGGGGGCGCGCCCAGTAGGGGGCGCCCTCCTATCTCGTGGTCTCCTCGTGGGTCTTCTGACGTGAACTCCAAGTCTCCTGGGTGATATTCTTCCCAAAAATAACGCTGCGAAAGGTTTCATTCCGTTTGGACTCCGTTTGATATTCCTTTTCTTCGAAATACTGAAACAGGCAATAAAACAACTATATGGGTTGGGCCTCCAGTTAATAGGTTAGTCCCAAAAGTAATATAAATGTGTATAATAAAGCCCATAATCATTCAAAACAGATAATAATTTCGCACGAATGCTTCATAAATTATAGATACGTTGGAGACGTATCAACTGCCCTGAGGCGGTGTCGGCGTCGTTCCTCCCTTCAGGCCCCCGCGGATCAGCCTTCACAGCGGGGTCCCCCCAGACCTCGTGAAGACTCCCGGACCAAGCCTTCCCTGGCATCATCGTCGTCAGGAAGACCCCGGAGGAGCTCGCTTTGCCGTCGAGGAGAAATCTCCCCCATCCCTTCCTCGGTTGCCTCCGAGTCTTCCTCCTCCTCCTCTCCCTTGATGGAGTCCTCGCCAGAGGACACCGCCACTAGGGAGTGAGGAGGCCCGTGCGGCATGAGCCCCCGCTTGTTGAAGATTGGCATGGAGGCGGCCAACGCCACCCCATTGTCGTAGCAGCACAATGGAAGGTGGGCCGCTGGAACGCAACCTGGATCCTACCCGAGGAAGACCTGCACAACCTTGTCCATCTCCTCATCCACCGGGTTCCCATGGCGGAGCCAAAGGTCATCTTATGCACCTTCGAGGTCCCACTTGGGGCGCGAGTGAGCTTGGAGAGGGGCCAGGAGCTGCACTAGGAACTTGCGAATGATCATGGCCCCCATCAGAGCCATGGAGCCCATGTCTTCCTGTGTATTATTCAAGACTGGCGCCGCCTAGGGGTCAGTGTGCTTCTCGTGAGACCACTGAGGCAGCTTCTCCAGCTACGCAGTCGGCAGCTCCAGCCGAGCATGATGGCTTCGGGCGTCTAGGTAGATCCACCTACATCGGAAGTCATCCACCTTCTTCCCAGCCTTCATGAGCGCGTTATTATCATGGAGCACGATGAAGGAGACGCATCTAGAGCGCTGGTTTGTGCGATGCATCCGTAGGGAAAAGAAATGGCGGAACAGCGCAAGGGAGGGCTTCGCCCCCACAAAGGCCTCGCAGTAAAAAGCAAAGCTCAACACGAGGAGGACGGAGTTGGCTTGAAGATGAAGTGTGTGGATCTGGTAGTGGTTAAGAATGGTGAAGAAGAATCTAGAGAAACATGGGATGAGCCCCGCAAAGAGGCTGTGAAGGAAGATAGGGAAGAACGCACCTGTCTGCGTTCTGGGAACGGGGGTACTCAGACTTGCCTGCCTGCAGTGTGGCTCAGCAAGTGGCCCAGTATGGCCCGTCTTCATCAACAAACACTCAAGACCCTCGCGAGGGGCCAAGCCTCGCGGGGCGGACGACGCAAGGCCTCCTCAGGGGTGGCCTCACCAGGTAGGCTCGAGAGGAGGCAGAGAGATCAATGCGAGGGGTACCTCGCTAGGTGCTCATGACGCAAGCCATGACGTTCAAGACCAGGCAGGCGCCAGCCTGCGCAGTGTCCTTGTTTCCTCTTTGGTGCAAAGGGGGCAAGCGCAGGCGCGGAGTACCGAGGCATCAGGCAAAGTTTTCCATATCAGTGCAACGAGACCAAGACCAGCAGAGCGGCAGGACGGAGGTTACCATGGAGCCCAAGATGGTGTCATCACCAGTGCCTATGGCAGTCGAAGACCACCTTTAGTCAGGATAGCCTGTACTAGCTGTCCCCTTTCAAAATGGTCATTGTTGGCTCCCTTCCTTCTCAATATTTGGGAAGAGCACCAGGGCCTCTATAAATAGGGCTATCCACCACAGTAGAAGGCATCTGCTCCTAACCTTAGCTCATCTACACACCACCACAACAACACCTCTCCTCGCGAGGCTATTCTTCCTCCATACTATTCATCATCAGCCCAAGAGGCAATCCACCACACCACACACTGGATTAGTTTATTACACCAAAACGGTGGCCTGAACCAGTATAAACCTCGTGTCTCTTGTGCGATGTTCATGGTGCTAGCTTAGAATCACGACAAGGTTGTGGGCGTGTTTCGGTAGGGAGAAGATCTTCGCGCGCACCCCATAGTTCGAACCTTAAGGATTTTGCCGGAACCGATATCCGACATTTGGAAAACCAGGTAGGGGTGTGCCGAAATCTTTTCTCCGGTGATCTGCATCCCATCGCTTTGTCGCATCCATGGCAGACGCTCGCCGAGCTCGCGCTGAGCGCTGAGCTGCTCTCGCCGCCCGCGTCTCCCAGACGACTCCCGTCGGTGGGCCTTCTTATCGTTCTCCTTCGCCTGCCGCCAAAGCCGCCACCGGCCCGGGGGGGAATGAGCAGCAAGCATCTTTGCTGCACCCCTCGGTGCAGTGGGAAGGCTGCACCGGCACTCCATCGCTGACCCCAGCCGGTTCATCGTCTCCCGCTCATCATGCCCCTACGGACGCGTAGGCCGCGTTGCTCCTAGCACGTGAGCTCCTGCACTACCGCCCCGTCGACGACCTCTATGAAGAATGGCTCGCTTGCATCACCGAGCTCGTCAGCGCCGCAGGGGGATCTCCCGCACCGTCCCTCTCGCTGCCTCGCCCTCCTTCATGCATGGGCGACGCGGCTTAGGGAGCGCCTCCGCCGCCTCCTCCCCAAGAAGGCACCCTGGCTCCAAGGCACGCTGCCCCTGGACGTGACCCACCACGTCCGGCGCCCGCGCGGCAAGAAAGAAGCTGCCAAGAAATCCCTCGGTGTCTAGAAGGTGCTCATGTGCTCCCTGCGCCAACACGACAAGACCGCATCCCTGCACCAGCACGCCAAGACCCAGTGTTGCCCTGGGGGTGGCGCGCGGGAACCATCAAGAGCAAGCCCCGCATCTGCAAAGTGCTCCGGTGGCCACCGTAGGTTGTCGTGCCTTCACCACCGAGCTGCATAGCGTCACCTGGCCGGGCAAGTTCAAGCCGGACCTGCCTCCTCGCTACGATGGTACTACCGTGTAATGCCCCAGATATAATTTCCATATTTGTATCCAACTCTTGCCGTATCCGGCGCTAAGTTATATTTATTTCTCGGGTTCGGGTCTTTGTCTCCGTGTGTTGTTTTTCTTTTTCGTGCATCTCTTATCATGTCATCTCGTGCATTGCATTTGCATGCATGTTCATCTCATGCATTCGAGCATTTTCCCCGTTGTCCGTTTTGCATTCCGGCACTTCGTTCTCCTCCGGTGGTCATTTCTAGTCTTCTTTCATGTGTGGGGTTCAAACATTTCCGGATTGGACCGAGACTTGTCATGCGGCCTTGGTTTACTACCGGTAGACCGCCTGTCAAGTTTCGTATCATTTGGACTTCGTTTGATACTCCAACGGTTAACCGAGGGACCGAAAAGGCCTCGTGTGTGTTGCAGCCCAACACCCCCCAAAAATTGTCCCAAAACCCACCAAACTCTGCTCCATGTCCTAGAGCGTTCGATCACGATCGCGTGGGCGAAAACCGCACCTCATTTGGACTCTCCTAGCTCCACTTATGCCTATTTAAACACCCCCCATTTCGGATTTCGTCTTCCTCCCTGTCCTCCTCCTAAAAAAAACATATCTCCTTCCTCCGCCGCCGACGGACGTGTCCGGCCCGCGCCGGACAGCGTCCGCTCCACCCAGCCGCCCGCCTCAGCCAACACCGCCGCGCCACGTGTCCCGGGCGGGCGCCCACATCGCCGCAGTCGCGCCGGCCCGCCCGAGCCCGCGGGGAGCCCGCCTCCTCGTCCGACCGGGCCACTCCCCTCCGCCGCGCCCCGCTTCTTCTCCCTCATCGTCGGGCCACCGCCACCTGCATCGCCGGTGCCCCACCGCCGCCGCGCTCCGGCCGCCGCCCCCGACCGGCCGCCGCCTCCTCGCCGCGTCTCCGGCCAGATCCGGCCGCGGGAGTGCCGGATCCGGTGACCCCGACCTCCCCGGCCTCTTCCCCGAGCTCCGGCGAGCTCCTGGGCCTCTCCGGCGCAACTCCGGCGAGCAGCTACAGTGTTTCCGGCGAACTCCGTAAACCGCGCCAGATCTGGATCTGGGTCGTTTCGGTTGACTTCTCTCCCCCTAACCCTAGTTTTTCGTGCTATGTTTGACTGCTTGTATCTCCGCAACCGTAGCTCCGTTTTGGGCATATGATATATCAAAATCTCCGCCTCGACATGTACATCATTTCATTCCATTGCATCATTTGCATTTGAGGTCATCTTGATGCCCAAAATGCTGTTAGAAGGAGGCTTCGTGAGTTAAATTGCAGATCCGTTAGTTCATCATGCACTTTTGTCATTTTTGCCATGTTTAATTCGTGCATGATATGCCTGTGCCCCTTTGGGATGAATTCTTAAGCGTTTTGTCTTCTTTCCAGAGGTGCCACCCATGCATTTTTAGGATGTGTGTGTTGTCTTGTGCAATCTTGCGAAGAGACGTACCTGAGATTGCTGATTTCAAAGTCTGGGATATTTTAGTTCATGATGCTATATGTCCAGCTTGTTTCCTAGTGATCCGTGCCTCTTTTGAGGATGATCAGTAAGGGAGTTTTGATATTTATGTTATGCTCTATACATCCATCTCTTTGTTTACATATGTGGAGTGCTCTAGGTTGACTCAATCGAGCTCAACTTTTGCTTCGTTGTTAATCTAGGCAGATCGTCAACTTGTTTGCGATTTTGCCGATGCTACCGTTAGTGTTCCAGGCATGCTATGCCTTTGTTCTTGCCATGTGTAGCTAGCACATTGTGCCTTCTTGCTGGTTATATTCTTTCCTTGCCATTACTTGCACCGTAGTGAGTGCATCGAGCTCGTTTACATGCCTTCGTGAGTTAAATTTCTGCATGCCTCAGTTTTCACTAAGTCTGAAAACTGATTGTTTTCGAGCTATGTTCGTGAGCTCGGTAGAGTATTTTGTGAACCCTTTTGGCCCCAGGTCACTTTGGGTGTTTTGTTAAGCTGGTTGAGTAGCTCCATGCCATGTTCTTACTTGTCCTGTTCAGGTTTTGTATCATGTTGTTTTGCTGCTCCGAAGAGGGCTTCGTGATCTGAAATTTCAGGCTAGTGTTAATTTCACAAAGTCTGGAATCTGTTTTGCATATTCATTTTTTTCCATGCTTGTTTGAACCTCTTAATGGATGAATTTGCCTATGGCTCAGTGCTAGTGTTTTGTTAACCATCTTGTGTAAATCACTGCCATGTATTTTGTTTTCATGTTGGGTGGCTGTAGCATGTTCATTTCGTTGCATCTAGGAGCCTACTTGCTGTATATCGCAGATCGGTTCGTTTCGTAAAACGCTCGCCATTTCCAAACCGTAGCTCCGATTCCTATGATCTTTATATCGTTTTTAGGTGATTTCTTCCCCTCTATCCAGTGGAACACTTAGTTTTCCAAGTTGAGGCCAAGTTCATGCACTTTCTGTCACGTCTTGCATTTTGCATCCCGCATCGCATCCCGCATAGCATACCATCTTTGCATATTATTGTTGCCCTTGCACGTGGTTGATTGTATCCTTGTTGCTTGTTTGTGTTGTTGGGTAGAGCCGGGAGACGAGTTCGCTAACGAGGAGCCCGTTGAGTGTGCTTTTGAGGATCCAGTCACCTCTGACAGCTTTGCAGGCAAGATGATCATACCCTCGAAATCACTACTATCTTTGCTATGCTAGTTTGCTCGCTCTTTTGCTTTGCCACTGCTACGATGCCTACCATTTGCTTGTCAGCCTCCCAATTGCATGATTGAACCTCTAACCCACCATTGTCCTAGCAAACCGTTGATTAGCTATGTTACCGCTTTGCTCAACCCTTCTTATAGCGTTGTTAGCTGGAGGTGAAGATTGGAGCCGTTCCTTGTTGGAACATTTATTTACTTGTTGGGATATCATTATATTGCTATGTTATCTTAATTCATCTATATACTTGGTAAAGGGTGGAAGGCTCGGCCTCTCGCCTAGTGTTTTGTTCCACTCTTGCCGCCCTAGTTTCCGTCATATCGGTGTTATGTTCCCGGATTGTTGCGTCACTTACGCGGTTGGGCTATAATGGGAACCCCTTGATAGTTCGCCTTGATTAAAGCTTCTCCAGCAATGCCCAACATTGGTTTTATCATTTGCCGCCTACCCCCCCTTTTTCCCTTGGGTTTCCGGAGCCCGAGGGTCATCTTTATTTTAGCCCCCCACGGGCCAGTGCTCCTCTGAGTGTTGGTCCGAACTAGAGACATGTGCAGCGCCACCTCGGGGGAACTCAAGGGTTGGTTTTAGTTGTACGGATTGCTCATCTGAGTGTGCCCTGAGAAAGAGATATGTGCAGCTCCTATCGGGATTTGTCGGCACATTCGGGCGGTGTTGCTGGACTTGTTTTAACCTGTCGAATCATCTTGTTGTACCGAGATACCGAGTCTGATCGGTGTGTCTTGGGTGGAGGTCTATTCCTTCGTTGACCGTGAGAGCTTGTTATGGGCTAGTCGCTTGCTGCAGCTCCACTTATATTGTCGTACCTGTCCTATGAGCTTAAATAGTCTTGATCGCGTGGGTGTGAGATTGCTGAGTCCCTGTGGCTCACAGATACTACAACTCCAGATGCAGGTCCAGGTGTTTCTGCTCCAGTTGACGATTACGAGCTCAAGTGGGAGTTCGACGAGGACTCTCAGCGATACTACGTGTCTTTTCTGGATGATCAGTAGTGGTGCCTAGTTGGGGTTATCGATTCAGGGCCTTGACGCATGTTGGGGGTCTTTTCTATTTTGGCACCGTAGTCGGGCCATGAGTGAATTGTATGATGGATGTTATTTATGTACTCTGATGTGACGTGGCGAGTGTAAGCCAACTATGTTATCTCCCCCTTTTATTATGTATTACATGGGATGTGTAATGATTTCCCGACTTGCGACATTGCTTTCAATGCGGTTATGCCTCTAAGTCGTGCCTCGACACGTGGGAGATATAGCCGCATCGAGGGCGTTACAAGTTGGTAATCAGAGCCTTCCCCGACCTTAGGAGCCCCCATTGCTTGATCGTTTTTAGCAGTCGAGTTGTGTCTAGAAAAAAATGTTTTCAGTCCTTAGGAATTATATATCGGAGAGCTTAGGAATTCTTTTTACTTCCCAGTCTCCTCATCGCTCTGGTAAGGCATCCTGACGTAGAGTTTTGACTCTTCTCTTCTCAAATTTCACTAAAAGTTTTTTTAGGATCACGCGAGTATCTTGGTTTTGTTCCGATGGTTTTGTGACGAGAACATTGTTCTTGGTGCCTCCTGTCTTTAGGGGTTGTGGCAGTGTCCCGGGGAGTTGAGCTCCGAGGTGTTGTCGTCACAATTTTATCGTTGCAATTCTGGTATACTTGAGATATGTTCGCCGACATCGAAAATCTCTTTTATGCAGTTCGTTGGTGAGATAACCTCGACGCCACCCAGTACTGGGGCGGGAGTTCGGGAGTATCGCCATAACTTGTATAACGGATGCTTTTCGAAGGTTGAGGTAGATGGTTTCCGAAGTTTTCTTGGTTATGTGTTAAAGGATGGATACAGCTGGATGTAGGATTTGCTAGTTTGGGTGAGATATTATGCTTCCCCTGTATCCCCAACACCTGATTGCATAACCAGAAAGGTTCGGGAATTTCATAGGTGGGAATTCTAGTAGCTCTACTTCTTCTTCCATGGATATTGGTTTGAGATTGGGATTTCTTACCGATTATTCGTTCTTGATCCGTACCTTGTTGATTTATTTCTCTACCTTAATTCTTCGTGGCTTCGCAATTTATGGATATGTGACCACTTCAAGAGAAATGCATTCGTTCATTTTGTTCGGATGTGAAGACTTTATGTTGCAATTTCATTCTGTTGGATTCAGCTTCAATACTTGTCTATTTGTGTGCGAATGGTGGTCAACCTGTTCAGGATGGCTCCTCCAACGCGCACGACTCCGAATCCTGATCCGCCTCCACCTCCGCCTCCTACGGAAGCATGGCAAGCTGTGATGGCTGCTACTAATGCAAACACACAGTTGATCATGCAAATTCTCCAAGAGCGCAATCAAGGCAGTCAAGGGAATCAAGGCCATAATCAGCACCACTTTGCTACTCTGAACCAGTTCCTCGCAAATAGTCCAAAGACGTTCAACAATTGTGTTGAGGCTACCGATGCTGACGATTGGCTAGTGGATCTGGGCAAGCATTTTGAATGCAGCAACGTCAGGCCTGAAGATTTCGTCAAGTTCGCTTCTTTCCAGCTCAAAGATCAGGCTGCAGAGTGGTTCCAGCAGTACAAGGATTCCAGAGGTGGACGTTTGATCACTTGGGATGATTTCTGTCAAGATTTCCGCGCTCATCACATTCCTCAAAGTGTGGTTGAAAGTAAGCGTCAGGAATTCCGCAATCTGAAGCAAGGCTCTTTGTCTGTCTATGACTACAACAAGTTGTTCCAGAAGCTCGCCCGTTTTGCCAAGAAGGATGTTCCTGATGAGAAGAGCATGATCTATCAGTTCAGGGGTGGTCTTCGTGAGGAAATTCAGCTCGCTCTTGTCCTCTTTGAGCCGTGGAGATACGATGAGTTCTACAACATGGCACTGAAGCAAGAGGCTGCTCAGATGAGGTGTGATGCTTCTAGGAAGCGTGCCAGAGATGTTACTCCGTCTTCCTCTACTCAAGTGGTCAAGCAGCAGAAGTATTGGCTTCCTCCTCCTCCGTTCCGTCAGCCGTATCAGCAGAAGAGCAAAGGTGGCAGTGGTTTCTCCCACCCACCCAACCCAGGCTTTCAGAACAAGTCTTCGTCTCAAGCGCCAAGACCGAGTGCTCCGTATCACCGTCCGCTTTCAGAGGTCACGTGCAACAAGTGCCAACAGAAGGGTCACTATGCCAACAAGTGTACCAACCAGAGGCGTCTTCCTCCTCCTCCTCCTGTCAGATCGGCAAGTACAGCTGTGGTCAAGCACAACCCCAAGCATGCCAAGGTCAATATGGTGAATGCAGCTCAGGCAGAGGATTCTTCAGATGTGATCATGGGTAACCTTCCTGTTAATGATATTCCTGCAAAAGTTCTTTTTGACACTGGTGCATCGCATTGTTTCATCTCGAGACCTTTTGCTTCCAAGCATGATTTTGTTACTCAAATGTTGCCGAGACCGTTGTCTATTGACTCTCCGGCCAGCCTCTTGACATCTCGAGTGTGTGTTCCGGATGTTACAATCACTTTGGGCGACTGCAAGTTTCTCTCTTCTCCGGTGGTTCTTGGCAATTCTGACATTGATCTTATTCTTGGGATGGACTGGCTCTCTAAGCATAAAGCTCAGCTTGATTGTGCAGCCAGGCAGATTCAACTGACTCATTCGTCTGAGGATGTAATTGTCTTTGCTGCTCGGGATAATACCATCCGGTTGTTTTCTCTCAATGAGAAGGGTGAATTGGATGCTATTTCGCAGATTCCGGTTGTTTGTGAGTATCAAGACGTTTTTCCAGAAGAACTTCCAGGGATGCCTCCAAATCGGCCGGTTGAATTTGTTATTGAACTTGAGCCCGGTACGGAACCTGTGTGCAAACGTCCCTACAAGCTCGGCCCCGAAGAGTTGAAGGAGTTGAAGAAACAACTCGATGAGCAAGAAAGATTGGGTCTCATCCGGCCTAGTACTTCTCCGTGGGGTTGTGGAGTTCTTTTTGTGAAGAAGAAGGATGGATCGAGTCGACTTTGTGTTGACTACCGTCCAGTGAACAAGAAGACCATCAAGAACAAATACCCACTTCCCAACATCAATGAGCTGTTCGAACAACTCAAGGGTGCTCAAGTATTCTCCAAGCTTGATCTCCGTATGGGTTATCATCAGATTCGTATTCGTGAGCAAGATATTCCCAAGACGGCGTTCAGAACAAGCTTTGGTTCATATGAATACACCGTCATGTCTTTTGGCCTCGCCAACGCTCCTCCGACGTTCTCTCGCATGATGAACTTCATCTTCAGCCCCTACACCAATGACTTCGTTTTGGTCTATCTCGACGACATTCTGGTTTTCTCCAAGAACAAGGAAGATCATGCCAAGCACTTGCGTTTGGTTCTTGACAAGCTCAGGGAACATCAGTTCTACGCCAAGTTCTCCAAGTGTGAATTTTGGCTCGATGAAGTTCTTTATCTTGGTCATATCATCTCTGCCAAGGGCATTTCCGTGAATCCTGAGAAGGTGTCCGCAATTGTGAATTGGGAACCTCCTCAGAACGTGAAGCAACTCCGCAGTTTCCTCGGTCTCGCAAGCTATTGCAGAAGATTCGTTGAAAACTTTTCTAAGATCGCCAAGCCTCTCTCAAATCTTCTTCAGAAGCACGTCAAGTACGTTTGGTCTCCGGAGTGTGATATTGCTTTCAACACTTTGAAAGAGAAATTGATCACTGCTCCAGTTCTGACTCCGCCTGATGAAACCAAGCCGTACGAGGTCTTTTGTGATGCCTCTCTCCAAGGTCTCGGTGCTGTACTGATGCAAGAGAAGAAAGTTGTTGCTTATACCTCTCGCCAGTTGAAACCTAATGAGAAGAACTACCCCACTCATGATCTCGAGTTGGCGGCAGTTGTGCACGCTTTGTTGACTTGGAGACATCTTCTATTGGGAAGGAAAGTGGACATTTTCACTGATCACAAGAGTCTCAAGTACATCTTCACCCAGCCTAATCTCAACCTCAGGCAGACTCGATGGGTCGAAATGATTCAAGAGTACAATCCGAGTATTGAGTATACTCCAGGCAAGGCCAATGTGATTGCTGACGCTTTGAGCAGGAAAGCATATTGCAACAGTCTGATTCTTAAGCCTTATCAACCCGAGCTTTGTGAAGCTTTCCGCAAACTTAATCTGCAAATTGTTCCTCAAGGTTTCCTCGCCAACCTTCAAGTCTCTCCTACCTTAGAAGACCAGATTCGCCAAGCCCAGCTTCTTGATGCTATGGTGAAAAAGGTGAAGATTGGTATTGCAAAGAGTCAGTCCAAGTACAAGTGCTACCGACTTGATGACAAGGACACTCTCTTCTTCGAGGATCGAATTGTTGTGCCCAAAGGTGAACTTCGTAAGGTGATCATGAACGAGGCTCACAACTCTCTCCTCTCCATCCACCCTGGTAGTACGAAGATGTATCAGGATCTCAAGCAAACTTATTGGTGGACTCGAATGAAGCGCGAGATCGCTCAATTCGTGAACGAGTGTGATGTCTGCAGAAGAGTGAAGGCAGAACACCAAAGGCCAGCAGGTCTCCTCCAACCTCTTGCCATTCCAGAATGGAAGTTTGACCACATTGAAATGGACTTCGTGACTGGGTTTCCAAAGTCCAAGCGTGGCAATGATGCTATATTCGTCGTCATCGACAAGCTCACCAAAGTGGCTCACTTTCTGCCTATCAAAGAGTCAATCACTGCAGCTCAATTGGCGGAACTCTATACCTCTCGCATTGTCTCTCTGCACGGTATTCCTCAAGTGATATCTTCAGACCGTGGCAGCATCTTTACCTCCAAGTTTTGGGATTCTTTTCAGAAGGCCATGGGCACCAGTATCCGCTTCAGCACCGCTTTTCATCCTCAAACGAGCGGTCAAGTCGAGCGTGTCAACCAGATTCTCGAAGACATGCTCAGGGCTTGTGTGATTTCTTTCGGCATGAAGTGGGAGGACTGTCTTCCTTATGCTGAATTCTCATACAACAACAGCTTTCAAGCAAGTTCGGGCAAGGCCCCCTTTGAAATTCTATATGGCAGGAAGTGCCGTACCCCTCTCAACTGGTCTGAAACCGGTGAACGTCAGCTGCTGGGCAATGACTTAATCACAGAAGCAGAAGAAATGTGCAAAGTCATTCGTGATAACCTCAAAGCAGCCCAATCCCGCCAGAAGAGCTACTATGATAGTAAGCACCGTGATTTGGCTTTCGAGATCGGAGATCACGTTTACCTCCGCGTCTCTCCTATGAAAGGTACTCGTCGCTTCGGTATCAAAGGGAAGCTTTCCCCTAGATACGTGGGACCTTTCAAGATTGTCAGCAAGAGAGGCGACCTCGCCTATCAACTTGAGCTTCCTTCAAACTTTGCAAATGTTCATGATGTGTTCCATGTCTCTCAGCTTCGTAAGTGCTTCAAGACTCCTGACCGCACCGTCAACTTCGAGGACATTGAGCTCCAAGAAGATCTCTCCTATCGTGAGCACCCAGTTGCTATTCTTGAAGAGACTGAACGCAAGACTCGCAACAAGTCAATTAAATTTCTCAAAGTCAAGTGGTCTCACCATTCCGACCGTGAAGCTACCTGGGAACGCGAGGATCACCTCCGTTCTGAGTACCCGGAGTTCTTTCAGTCCTAGATCTCGGGACGAGATCTTTTCGTAGTGGTGGAGTGTTGTAACGCCCCAGATATAATTTCCATATTTGTATCCAACTCTTGCCGTCTCCGGCGCTAAGTTATATTTATTTCTCGGGTTCGGGTCTTTGTCTCCGTGTGTTGTTTTTCTTTTTCGTGCATCTCTTATCATGTCATCTCGTGCATTGCATTTGCATACATGTTCATCTCATGCATTCGAGCATTTTCCCCGTTGTCCGTTTTGCATTCCGGCACTTCGTTCTCCTCCGGTGGTCCTTTCTAGTCTTCTTTCGTGTGTGGGGTTCAAACATTTCCGGATTGGACCGAGACTTGTCATGCGGCCTTGGTTTACTACCGGTAGACCGCCTGTCAAGTTTCGTATCATTTGGACTTCGTTTGATACTCCAACGGTTAACCGAGGGACCGAAAAGGCCTCGTGTGTGTTGCAGCCCAACACCCCCCAAAAATTGTCCCAAAACCCACCAAACTCTGCTCCATGTCCTAGAGCGTTCGATCACGATCGCGTGGGCGAAAACCGCACCTCATTTGGACTCTCCTAGCTCCACTTATGCCTATTTAAACACCCCCCATTTCGGATCTCGTCTTCCTCCCCGTCCTCCTCCTAAAAAAAACAGATCTCCTTCCTCCGCCGCCGACGGACGTGTCCGGCCCGCGCCGGACAGCGTCCGCTCCACCCAGCCGCCCGCCTCAGCCAACACCGCCGCGCCACGTGTCCTGGGCGGGCGCCCACATCGCCGCAGTCACGCCGGCCCGCCCGAGCCCGGGGGGAGCCCGCCTCCTCGTCCGACCGGGCCACTCCCCTCCGCCGCGCCCCGCTTCTTCTCCCTCGTCGCCGGGCCACCGCCACCTGCGTCGCCGGCGCCCCACCGCCGCCGCGCTCCGGCCGCCGCCCCCCGACCGGCCGCCGCCTCCTCGCCGCGTCTCCGGCCAGATCCGGCCGCGGGAGTGCCGGATCCGGCGACCCCGACCTCCCCGGCCTCTTCCCCGAGCTCCGGCGAGCTCCTGGGCCTCTCCGGCGCAACTCCGGCGAGCAGCTACAGTGTTTCCGGCGAACTCCGTAAACCGCGCCAGATCTGGATCTGGGTCGTTTCGGTTGACTTCTCTCCCCCTAACCCTAGTTTTTCGTGCTATGTTTGACTGCTTGTATCTCCGCAACCGTAGCTCCGTTTTGGGCATATGATATATCAAAATCTTCGCCTCGACATGTACATCATTTCATTCCATTGCATCATTTGCATTTGAGGTCATCTTGATGCCCAAAATGCTGTTAGAAGGAGGCTTCGTGAGTTAAATTGCAGATCCGTTAGTTCATCATGCACTTTTGTCATTTTTGCCATGTTTAATTCGTGCATGATATGCCTGTGCCCCTTTGGGATGAATTGTTAAGCGTTTTGTCTTCTTTCCAGAGGTGCCACCCATGCATTTTTAGGATGTGTGTGTTGTCTTGTGCAAGCTTGCGAAGAGAGGTACCTGAGATTGCTGATTTCAGAGACTTAGTGATTTTCACTAAGTCTGGGATATTTTAGTTCATGATGCTATATGTCCAGCTTGTTTCCTAGTGATCCGTGCCTCTTTTGAGGATGATCAGTAAGGGAGTTTTGATATTTATGTTATGCTCTATCCATCCATCTCTTTGTTTACATATGTGGAGTGCTCTAGGTTGACTCAATCGAGCTCAACTTTTGCTTCATTGTTAATCTAGGCAGATCGTCAACTTGTTTGCGATTTTGCCGATACTACCGTTAGTGTTCCAGGCATGCTATGCCTTTGTTCTTGCCATGTGTAGCTAGCACATTGTGCCTTCTTGCTGGTTATATTCTTTCCTTGCCATGACTTGCACCGTAGTGAGTGCATCGAGCTTGTTTACATGCCTTCGTGAGTTAAATTTCTGCATGCCTCTGTTTTCACTAAGTCTGAAAACTGATTGTGTTCGAGCTATGTTCGTGAGCTCGGTAGAGTATTTTGTGAACCCTTTTGCCCCCAGGTCACTTTGGGTGTTTTGTTAAGCTTGTTGAGTAGCTCCATGCCATGTTCTTACTTTTCCTGTTCAGGTTTTGTATCATGTTGTTTTGCTGCTCCAAAGAGGGCTTCGTGATCTGAAATTTCAGGCTAGTGTTAATTTCACTAAGTCTGGAATCTGTTTTGCATATTCATTTTTTTCCATGCTTGTTTGAACCTCTTAATGGATGAATTTGCCTATGGCTCAGTGCTAGTGTTTTGTTAACCATCTTGTGTAAATCACTGCCATGTATTTTGTTTTCATGTTGGGTGGCTGTAGCATGTTCATTTCGTTGCATTTAGGAGCCTACTTGCTGTATATCGCAGATCGGTTCGTTTCGTAAAACGCTCGCCATTTCCAAACCGTAGCTCCGATTCCTATGATCTTTATATCGTTTTCAGGTGATTTCTTCCCCTCTATCCAGTGGCACACTTAGTTTTCCAAGTTGAGTCCAAGTTCATGCACTTCCTGTCACGTCTTGCATTTTGCATCCCGCATCGCATCCCGCATAGCATACCGTCTTTGCATATTATTGTTGCCCTTGCACGTGGTTGATTGTATCCTTGTTGCTTGTTTGTGTTGTTGGGTAGAGCCGGGAGACGAGTTCGCTAACAAGGAGCCCGTTGAGTGTGCTTTTGAGGATCCAGTCACCTCTGACAGCTTTGCAGGCAAGATGATCATACCCTCGAAATCACTACTATCTTTGCTATGCTAGTTTGCTCGCTCTTTTGCTTTGCCACTGCTACGATGCCTACCATTTGCTTGTCAGCCTCCCAATTGCATGATTGAACCTCTAACCCACCATTGTCCTAGGAAACCGTTGATTGGCTATGTTACCGCTTTGCTCAGCCCTTCTTATAGCGTTGTTAGCTGCAGGTGAAGATTGGAGCCGTTCCTTGTTGGAACATTTATTTACTTGTTGGGATATCATTATATTGCTATGTTATCTTAATGCATCTATATACTTGGTAAAGGGTGGAAGGCTCGGCCCCTCGCCTAGTGTTTTGTTCCACTCTTGCCGCCCTAGTTTCCGTCATATCGGTGTTATGTTCCCGGATTGTTGCGTCCCTTACGCGGTTGGGCTATAATGGGAACCCCTTGATAGTTCGCCTTGATTAAAGCTTCTCCAGCAATGCCCAACATTGGTTTTATCATTTGCCGCCTACCCCCCCCTTTTTCCCTTGGGTTTCCGGAGCCCGAGGGTCATCTTTATTTTAGCCCCCCACGGGCCAGTGCTCCTCTGAGTGTTGGTCCGAACTAGAGCCCTGTGCAGCGCCACCTCGGGGAAACTCAAGGGTTGGTTTTAGTTGTACGGATTGCTCATCTGAGTGTGCCCTGAGAAAGAGATATGTGCAGCTCCTATCGGGATTTGTCGGCACATTCGGGCGGTGTTGCTGGACTTGTTTTAACCTGTCGAATCATCTTGTTGTACCGAGATACCGAGTC
This sequence comes from Triticum aestivum, assembly GCF_018294505.1. Classification (NCBI taxonomy): domain Eukaryota; kingdom Viridiplantae; phylum Streptophyta; class Magnoliopsida; order Poales; family Poaceae; genus Triticum; species Triticum aestivum. Next base: position 634,648,715 of record NC_057801.1, read on the forward strand.
TGATCGGTGTGTCTTGGGTGGAGGTCTATTCCTTCGTTGACCGTGAGAGCTTGTTATGGGCTAAGTTGGGACCCCCCTGCAGGGATTGATCTTTCGAAAGTCGTGCCCGCGGTTATGGGCAGATGGGAATTTGTTAATGTCCGGTTGTACATAACTTTAACTAAACTTAATTAAAATGAATCAACCGTGTGTGTTACCATGATGGCCCCTTCTCGGCGGAGTTCGGGAAGTGGACACGGTGTTGGAGTTATGCTTGCGCAGGATGTTCCTTTAGCTTCTCGCTCGTGCTTCGCCTTCTCTTCTCGCTCTCATTTGCGTATAAGTTAGCCACCATATATGCTAGTCGCTTGTTGCAGCTCCACTTATATTGTCGTACCTATCCTATAAGCTTAAATAGTCTTGATCGCGTGCGTGTGAGATTGCTGAGTCCCTGTGGCTCACAGATACTACAACTCCAGATGCAGGTCCAGGTGTTTCTGCTCCAGTTGACGATTACGAGCTCAAGTGGGAGTTCCACGAGGACTCTCAGCGATACTACGTGTCTTTTCCGGATGATCAGTAGTGGTGCCTAGTTGGGGTTATCGATTCAGGGCCTTGTCGCATGTTGGGGGTCTTTTCTATTTTGGTACCGTAGTCGGGCCATGAGTGAATTGTATGATGGATGTTATTTATGTACTCTGATGTGACATGGCGAGTGTAAGCCAACTATGTTATCTCCCCCTTTTATTATGTATTACATGGGATGTGTAACGATTTCCCGACTTGCGACATTGCTTTCAATGCGGTTATGCCTCTAAGTCGTGCCTCGACACGTGGGAGATATAGCCGCATCGAGGGCGTTACATACCGACCCCGTGGAGTTCCTGCAGCTCTACGAGCTGGGCATCGAGGTGTCCAACACAGACGAGAAGGTCATGGCGAACTGGTTTCCCATGGCGATCAACGACGGTGCCCGCACCTGGCTCCAGAACCTACCTCCCGGCTCGATCTCCTCTTGGGACGAGATGCGCAGCCGTTTCATTGCCAACTTCCAGGGCACGCGCGACCGCCCCTCGGCCACGGGTGACCCGCGCCACATCAAGCAGCAGCCTGGAGAGACCCTGCAAAAGTAGATCCAGCGTTTCAACAACGCTCGCCTCATGATCCCCAAGGTGACGGACGAGGCCATCATGTCAGCGTTCTCTGATGGCGTCCACGACGTCAAGATGAAGGAGGAGCTCGCCATCCACGAGGATTTGTGCACATCCCTGGAGCTGTTCAACCTGGCGACCAAGTGCGCAAGAGCTGAGGAGGGGCGCCTCTCCCTCCTCGAGCTTCTAGCTGCTGACCCAGAAGAGAAGAAGGCCAAGGCCAAGGATGTGAAGTGCAAAGGAGCAGTCGTATTCACAACGAAACCAGACACGAAGCACAGCAGGGACCAGCCGGAGTCGTCTAAGGGTAGCTGATTCTGCACCTACCACAACCTCCAGACCCAAAACACCAACGAATGCTAGGAGCTCAGGCCATTCGAGAAGGACGCTTCGGTTGATGCCCCGAGCGCAACGACCGGGGCTACGGCCGAGGAGGAGGCCGAGGCGGAGGACGATGGGACGACCGAGGCCCTTGCCAGGAGTGGCGTGACCGACCTCGCGAGGATCGCTGGCAGGACCAGCCGCGCGAGGGAGCCTAGAGGGATCAGCCTCGCGAGGACCGCCCGCAGGGCAACGCAGGCCTTCCTCCTCTGCCGCCACCGCCAAGAAGGAATGACGACCACCACCAGGACGAGGGGGCTCGGGGCTTGTAGGAGCCACATGCTATCGCTTGCATCTTGGGCGGTGCCCAGGCCCCAGCTTCTGAGCGCATCTTCAAGCAGTTTGCTAGCGAGGTGAATGCAGTCCTCCTCAAGCTCGAGGCCACGCGCCCTCGCAGGTGGTCCAAGTGCGCTACCACTGGCGTCCTCCCAATTCTTTGTTCCCCAGTCATCAACAGCGTACAAGTTACCAGGACCCTCATCGATGGCGGCGCAGGGCTCAACATTCTGTCCATCAAGATGTTCAACAACCTTCAAGTGCCATATGATCAACTTCAGCCTACCAAGCCTTTCTCAGGAGTTACTGACGGCTCCACCACCCCGATAGGACAGGTCCGCCTCCCTGTCACCTTCGGGCAGCGCAACAACTACCACACCGAGCTCATTGACTTCGACGTCGCCCACATTCGCATGCCATACAATGCCATCCTCAGGTATCCAGCCCTTGCCAAGTGCATGGCGGTAACCCACCATGGTTACAATGTCCTCAAGACGCCAGGAAGCAGCGGAATCATCACAGTCCCCTGCGAAGAGAAAGATGCAGTGTGCTCCCTTGAGCGCGCCTTCCAAGTTGCATCAATCAAGGACCAGGATAGCAAGGGTGAGAACCCTCCTGAGGCAGTCCCCAAGAAGAAGAAGACATCGCCCAGCTCAAGGCCTCAGAAGGTTGGCCTCTCAGGAGGTGCCGCATTAGGATCTGTGCCCGTGCAAGGGGCGCCTCCTTCCATCGCATAGGAAGGCGCGCCCGGCGCCCTCCTCGAGCAGGGCTCGGGGGCTCTCTTCTGGAGGGCCACAGACTTTGCCAAAATCACGGGGGAGGCGCTCGGGCACCACTTGGATGCGTTCTTTGCAGCATGTTTCCCTCAGGAAGTCTCAGGGCGTGGAAAGCCCAACCCTCAAGAAGTCTCAGCGCATGGAAATCCCAACCCTCAGGAGTTCATCACCGAGACCACTTAGGAGCTTCAGGAAGCAAGAGTCATGTGCGGCGACCGCCGTCTGCCTGGCATAGCTCCCCATCCAGGAAAGGATGGCGGGCTGCGCGTATGCATCGATTTCCCAGGGCTCAACCGAGCCGCGTCTGAGGAGTTCCTCCAGCCTTCGTGCGTGGGACATTGCGAGGGTCCGCCGCACAGCTTCGTTCGCACGCCTTTCGGCCTGCCGAACGCGGGTGCTACTCACCAATGCCATTTGTGGAGCATTCTGGCAGCTCACGAGGCCAAGCATCACGCGGTCCTGGCAGAGATGGAGATGGTCCACGAGGAACCGCCCGGACCCCAGAGCCTCCCGAGGCTCAAGTCTCCAGTGGATCGTGAGGGTCGGCCTCTTTCACCGCGCATCTTCAGCTACCCCAACACCTCCTCTACAATGGTACCAGGTGACATCTTCCGAGTTCATTTTAGCAGGGAGCGCCCTCAGGGCTGCATCAATCCTAGGATGCATGGGTCCATCCCTGCGGCATGTATCCTTTTGCTTATGTCTTTAGTTTACCTTGCTGGGGGCACCCCTCGGTCTGCATCATCCCCAAGCCGCTCGGGCCTGACCCAGTGGCATGTATCCCTCCTGCATTTATCTAAGTTGACTTGCCCTTCATGCTTAACCTGCATATGATTATCATCTGCCGCCTACCACGACCCCCCATGCAAATCACTTGCGCGTTAAAAGGGGGCTCCTGAGCATCGCGACTTAGGAGCTCCTACTGGCTCTCCAGCCCTCACCCCCTGACCTTGTCCACGGCATCGCGACCTGGCATACCAGCGGTGGCTGAGCTCGCTCGAGGGCCAGGACCTGAGGACATAGAGAATTTGTATCTAACCATCTCGCAGGAACGCAGAGCCGTCCAAGGCTCAAGACCAGGTGCAACCCACCTTGAGGTAGGGCCTCATGAGTCCCGCGCAGGCTCACGAGTGCCCAGATACACCTCGTCTAGCCCTGCCGTGCAAGCCATGTGTCAGGGCGGGGCTGTACACGCCCCGGGGGCTCCTCCCAGAGGGCCCCCCCTCCCACGTACCAGTGGAAGCAATATGCTCCGTGCTGGCTAACGACACTGCCAAGGAGCGGCTATGCCCGTACACATACGGAAGCACTATGCTCCACGCTGGTGATAAACAACTGAGGGCGGCCCATGGCTGTATCAACCTTAGGGAGCCCAAAGCTTAGTGTCTGGCCTCATCGCAACACCTCCCCTCGGGAGCGTCACGTGAGGGGGCTGGACACGGGGGCTGCGCTCGGGTCATGCCCAAGCGCACGCCACCCAGCCAGGTCCCTCGGACCTGGTCGTCGCGCCCCCCTCCCCGAGCGGAGCCAAGGTATGAAGACCGTTTGAACGTCAAGGGGGACTCTTGAGCATCGCGACTCAGGAGCCTAACTGGTCACGTAGCCCCTCACTCCTTAGTTCTGCAAGGCTAATGGAGGTTGAGGTATGCGCGGGGCCGGGCCCTGCCGACGTAGAATGCCATACCTACCCCTACATTCCCTCCCTATTTGCTGTTTGCGCGTCAAGGGGGACTCCTAAGCATCGCGACTCAAGAGCCTAACTTGTCACGTAGCCCCTCACTCCTTGGTCCCATCCTGGTGATCCGATCGGGGCTAACGGCGGTTGAGTTATGCGCGGGGCTGGGCTCTGCCGACGTAGAACATAAAGCAAATAGGAAGGAAACTGCAAGATTTCGAAGCAAATCCAGAAGCAAATATCACAAACCATAATTGTCTTTGCTATACCAAATGCAAGTTTAAACGCCTCCACGAGGCACAGTGCACATTGCAGGATTTCAAACAGGAAAGTAGCCGCGAGAAGATCACCCTTGCACAACGCCGTCATTCGCCAGGGGCTCCGCCTCCATGATGGTGTCACCTCCGCCAGCTCCACCTCCCAAGGCCACGGGATCAGCAGCACCTGCCATGGGCGCAGTGCCAAAGGCGCAGAACTTCTCCAGCAAGGCTTCCACCTGGCCCTTCACAGCTTCAGCAGCCGCGGCGAAGCGCTTGTTGTCCACGGGCTCCAGCAGCTCGTCGAGATTGGTGCCAGGGTCATGAAGGTAGATGTGGCTGAAGAGGCGTGTCAGCGCCAAAGGAAGAAAGGATGCGAGCTTCAACCTAGTCCATGGGGCCGACGCCGGCCACAACTTCCTCGAACGCCTCGACCAAGAAGGGAAGCAGCTAGGTGGGGCCGTCCTTGGCGCCAGCCAGCGGCTTCTCCAAGCCGCTCTTGTAGAGCATCTTCAGCGCCTTGTGAGACCTCTCCTCAAGGAGTGTGAAGGCCACGTGGTCCTCGGCAAGGACCTTCGCCTTGGAGTCCAGCTCGGCCCTCTCCACCTTCAACTTCTGCTCCAGCGTCCCCAGCCGGCCGCGTTCAGTGGTTGGCTCGGCGTCGCGGTCCCCGATGGCATCCTCTCGAGCCTTCATCTCCTCCTCCTTCGCCAGGCAGTCGCGAGCTTCCCTAGTGAGCTCATCGCCCAAACCCTACAGCTCGGCCTCTGTCGGTGTTCTAGGAACGGGGTCCCCAGACTTGCCTGCCTACGGCCTGCGGCCTGCGGTGTGGCTCGAGCAGTGGCCTAGTGCGGCCCATCTTCATCAACTCAAGCTGAAGACCCTCGCGAGGGGCCAAGCCTCGCGGGGCGGACGACATGAAGCTTCCTCAAGAGTAGCCTCGTTAGGCTGGCTCGTGAGGAGGCGGAGAGATCAAGGCAAGGGTACCTCGTGAGGTGCCAGTGACGCAAGCCATGACGATCGAGGCCAGGCGGGCGCCAGGCGGGCGCCGGCCTGCGCAGTGTCCTTGTTTCCCCTTTGGTGCAAAGGGAGCAAGCATAGGCCAAGGCATGAGGAAAAGGCTACCATTTCGGTGCAACAAGACCAAGACCAGCGGAACGGCAGGATGGAGGTCACCGTGGAGCCCAGGACAGCGTCATCGTTAGAGCCCAGGAGGCACCATCGGCACCAGACCGCGCCCATCAAAGGTAGGCATGGCATCCACGACCTATTTCCAGTCCTGCCAGAGGAACATGGGGGCAGGGGCACCCTCCAGGCCTTCCAGGTCGTCCCCAACCAGGAGGCGAAGAGTTGCAGCCAGATCCTCGTTGGCCAAGGCCGCCAGTTTCAGGCGAAGCTCGTCGTCTTCGCCCACAAGTGTCCACAACAGGCGTGAGTGCGCCTAAAGCGGAGCCACCCGCTGCGTCAGGAACTCCCTTAGGAGTGTGGCCCCTGTCAGCTTTGCCGCCTTCGCATTGCCCGGCCTCAGGTCGGCGTTCATCTTCTCCAGTACCGACTTCGCCTGGTAACCGATAAGCTTTGCGCGAGACCACCCTTCGTCAGACTAGGGTGGCTCAATTGGCAACGCCAACCGGGAGTGGATACATCTGGCATCCATCATGACCCACTTGTTCCGGAAGCATCGACCCTCTTTCTGGTCTTCGAGATATCGTTGGCCTTGGAGTACGCGACGAAGTTGGCGCACACTGAGGTATGTCCGTTGTTGATTCGGAAGGAGAAGAAGTGGCGCAGCAAAGCCACGGATGGCACCAACCCAACATGCGCCTCGCATTAGTAGGCGAAAATCAACAAAAGGAGAACGAAGTTGGGATGGAGATGAAGGGCCTGCAACCTGTAATGGCGGAGGACAGCGTAGAAGAAATTGGAGAAGGGTGGAACTAGGCCGGTGACGATGGTGTTCATGAAGAAGGGGTAGAAGGTGCTCCCCTTATCCTCCGGCTCGGTGGAGCCAGCCTGGAGATCGGTCTCCCCCATTTCGCTGCCCTCCACCACCGTCATCAGGCGCGTAGCGACGAGATTCTTCTCCGACATGTTGGGGGCATCCAGGGCCGGCGAATACCAAGCCGGCAGCGCATCGGCCTTGGCCTTGCGGGGCGCCATTGCTCGCTGAAAAGGGGAGGAATGGAGCGGATCTGGAGATTTCGGAAGCAAGAGAGCAAGGAAGGGGATCTGGAGCAAGGCGAAGGAGAACAATGAAGGCAAGCCTTACCCAGGCCAGGCTTTTGTAAGTTGGGCAGTTGCCGAGGAAGCGTGGGGAAGCGGAGACGTCCACGTCCAATCAATCGCCATGCGGCAACCAAGGCCGCAGACTGTTGGGGCCTGCCGTGCTCCACACTTGCCCTTTGGCTTCGCCGCTAAGCCAAGTCCGACCATGCCTTGGGCCCGGGGGCTACTGTCGGTGTTCTGGGAACGGGGGTCCCCAGACTTGCCTGCCTGCGGCCTGCACCGTGGCTCAGCCAGTGGCCTAGTACGGCCCGTCTTCATCAGCAAACACTCATGACCCTCACTAGGGGCCAAGCCTCGTGGGGAAGATGATGCAAGGCCTCCTCAGGGGCAGCCTCACTAGGTAGGCTCACGAGGACGCGGAGAGATCAAGGCGAGGGGTACCTCGCGAGGTGCTCATGACGCAAGCCATGACGTTCAGGACCAGGCGGGCGCCAGGTGGGCGCCAGCCTGTGTAGTGTCCTTGTTTCCTCTTTGGTGCAAAGGGGGCAAGCGCAGGCGCGGAGTACTGAGGCATCAGGCAAGGTTTCCATATTGGTGCAACGAGACCAAGATCAGCAGAGCGGCAAGAAGTAGGTCACCGTGGATCCCAAGACGGCGTCATCGCCAGTGCCTTTGGTAGTCGAAGACCACCTTTAGTCAGGATAGCTTGTACTAGTTGTCCCCTTTCAAAATGGCCGTTGTTGGCTCCCTTCCCGCTCAATATTTGGGAAGAGGACTAGGGCCTCTATAAATAGGGCTAGCCACCACAGTAGAAGGCATCTGATCCTAACCTAGCTCATCTACACACCACCACAAGAACACCTCTCCTCGCGAGGCTGTTCTTCCTCTGTACTGTTCATCATCAGCCCAAGAGGCAATCCACCAGACCACACACTGGATTAGGCGTTCATGGTGCTAGCTTAGAACCGCGACAAGGTTGTGGGCGTGTTTCAGTAGGGAGAAGATCTTCGTGTGCAACCTGATATCTGACAGCACCCACAAGGGCTCCATGCTCGGCAGAGCCGACCCTAAGCTCGGTCGCTCCCCCTCGTTCTCACTGCCCGCCGTCAGCGGGAGCACGGCGGCGAGGTGCTCAACGTCACTGATGGTTGACAGGCTGAGGGCCGCTTCGACAGCAGGAGTGGCAGGCGCGGTCGCACCGGTATGCTTCGCCTTCTTCCCCGTCATCGACGAGGAGCTTAGGAGTGAGGGGTTCATGGATCTGGAGGCGCCCTCTGCCGGAGATGGATGAGATCTAGAGCAAGATGAAGGGAAGGCAATGAAAGCTCGACTGCAGGAGTTGGCCTTTCTGTCAGGCTGCGCCAGTTGCCAAGGCATTGTGGGGAAGCGAAGTCGCCCACATCCCATGAAGCACCATGCGTCGGCCTTGTCCTCAGTCGATGGGGGCCCGCGGTGTTCCGCACTTGCCCTTTGGCTTCGCCATGAAGCCAAGTGCGAGCATGCCTTGGGCCCGGGGGCATCTGTCGGCGTCTTGGGAACCAGGGTACCTAGACCTTCCGCACCTGTGGCCCATGGTGTGGCTCGATCCACGGCCTGGTATTGCCCATCTTCAACCACGGCAAGACAAGACCGTCGTGAGGGCCCAAGCCTCGCGAGGCGGGCGACATCAAGACCTCCTAAGGGAGCGGCCTCCTCAAGTGGCCTCCTGACAAAGCAGAGATTTCTATGCAAGACCTAGCCTCACGAGGCCAAAATGACATCAGCCATGACGACCAAGGCCAGGCGCGCGCCAACGGGCACAGAGCGGCAGGTTTCCTCTTTGGTGCAAAGGAGGCAAGCGCAGGTGTGGATTCCCAAGGAATCAGCCAAAGGTTACCATTGCGTGCAACAATACCAGGACTGCCAAAACGGCAGGATGGATGTCATCGCCGAGCCCACCACGACATTGTCAGGACCCCGACTCAATGCCACATCGATCTAGCATGTAACACCTCATATCACTTTGCGGCCTCACGCACGGTATTCCACGGGTGTCGCCTTACCTTAGCCCGGGACCGTTTGCACCTTTTGGCACACGTATATGACAGTGTCGCTAGCATCCATATGATAAGGAGCCCGGGCTGACATGGCTAGTCGTAAACCCAAAGTGGCACAGACTTACAGGGACAGGCATCCATGACCCAGCATCGAACGTGTCGGTCATTAGCGAGTGAATCCAGGCTGTAGCACTGGGCTAACAGGACTCCGGTGAACCGGGCTGTAGCAGGCTAACAGGACTCCGGTATTCATCGCGTGACATTTCCCCGAAGGGACAGACACAGGAACGAAGAAGGACACATGCCGGCCAGCCTAAGTGTTCCGGAGCAGTAGCAAGATACCATGGCTCAGTGAAACACTAGGAGACATTTCCCCGTAAGAGAGGCTACTAAAGATAAACAACTAGATGGTCAGATCCCACACATACCAAGCATTTCAATAACATACACACAATATGCTCGATATGTGCAAATACAACATGGCATCACAACATGACTCTACAACTCAAGTATTTAATTCAATAGGCTCCGAGGAGCGAGATATTACAAACATGGGTCTCACGACCCAACAATCAGAGCATACAAGTCAAAGCACAAACGGAAGCTATCATGTCTGGGTACAGACATCTATAACTGAAAAAGGCTGAGAAGCCTGACTATCTACCAGATCCTGCCGAGGGCTCAAGATCGTAGCTGAGGTAACAAGCTAAACATCGAAGTCCACGCGAAACTACTAGTGAGACCGAAGTCTCTCTGCAAAAAACATAAAATGGGCAAACGTGAGTACAAATGTACCCAGCAAGACTTACATCAGAACTAACTACTTATGCATCATTATCAACAAAGGGGTGGTGGGGTTTAACTGCAGCAAGCCAGCTTTGACTCGGTGGCTATCCTGAACTACGACTGCAATGTAACTCTTTTGAGGTGGCGCACACGAGTCCACATATTCACCATATCAATACACCACTATGGATCCGCTCCCGTCTCCCTACGAGAACGCCATCCATAGCACTCACGCTTATCTTGCGTATTTTAAAGTATCCACTTTCACTTGTCTATGAACTGATATAAGCAACCCAGAAGTCCTTTTCCGCGGACACGGCTATTCGAATAGATCATATTAACCCTGCAGGGGTGTACTTCTTCACACACGCTCTCACCACTTACCGCCGTTTACACGACATGTACTCGGCAACCTTCAAGCGGAAGCCCAACATGGGGGTCGGCCACGGCCTACCTAAACACTCAAGTCTCTAGTCCAGGTTTATCGCCTATTCGGGTTCCATCCATGAGGAGATCCGGCCGGAGTTTCGCTCACAGCCCCAAACGATGTGAACAGGGTTCCCGAGACACCAAACGGGCGCCCGGTACACCGTGCCACGTGCCTACCGCATCACAGCCCACCCCTACGGTCAGCGCTGCGCACGGCCTCCAGCATACTACAAACACCAGAAACTACTTGCAACTCCTGGACAGAGGACAAGGGTGATCAAGAAGCCGAGAGGGTCCATTGGTTTCGGGCCCAATGCGTGATAGTAGCTGAATCATGGATCACAAACATAGAACTCAGTTCCTGAGGACGGCTGCAATGAGACAACCCACCATGTACTCCTACATGGCCTCTCACCGCTACCTTTACCAAATCGTGTTCACACACTTAGCTCACACACAGTAGGACAGGTTCACACGCCTCTGATTCATCCCCGATGAATCAGACCTGACTCAACTCTAAGCAGTAGCAGGCATGACAACAAACATAAATGAGTAGGCACATCAGGGCTCAAACAACTCCTACTCATGCTAGTGGGTTTCATCTATTTACTGTGGCAATGACAGGTCATGCAAAGGATAAAGGGGTTCAGCTACCGCAGCAAGTAACAGTTGAATCGTTGTTGTCCTAATGCAGTAAAAGAGAGCAGGAGCGAGAGAGTAGGATTGTATCGGAATGAACAAGGGGGTTTTGCTTGCCTGTCACTTCTGAAGATAACATTGAGTCTTCATCAGTGTCAACGATCACATCATCGGTATCACGTCTATCGAGAGGGGACAAATACCGGCAACACAGAAGGGAACACAATCAATGCAATGCACAATATGATGCATGATCATGACATGGCAAAATGAATGTGTTTTGAGCTAATGCAACTAAAACCAGATTAAATGAAGTTGGTTTGAATACAAGATTCAAATTCAAACTCCATATGTGATTATTCAAATGCCATTTAATTTATTTGTGCTAAACAGCATCTATAAGTTGTTCTAACATGCATGAAAATGGTACAGATGGATTCCTTGAATTTTTCTGATAATTTTTCATATATAAATTATTTAATTTGGAGTTACGGTTGAATTTCTATGAATTTTAGAAGTTTTAGGCATTTTCTGGAATTTCCTGAATTATAATAAATCCAGAAAATGATTTATTGCGTCAGCACTAGGTCATGCTGATGTCAGCAGGTCAACTAGGCGGGTCCAGGTCAAACCTGACGTGTGGGGTCCACACGTCAGTGACACAGGGTTGTTTAACTCACTGACAGGTGGGACCGGGTCAAAGGCCACGTCAGCACGGTCAAAGCTGACGCGTGGGGCCACTGTGATTAATCTAAACTAACAGAAGTTTAAGCCATGGTTAATTAAGGGCGTGGGGCCCAGCTGTCAGTGTCACAGGGGCTAATTAGCAGGGTCATTAGCCCCTAACGACGGCGCCACGTCAGCACGTCGGAGACCAGCCGACGGCGACCACAGAACACGGCGGGGCACGCCGGACTTGCGCCAGGGCGTCGGATTGGCGCGCTGAGGGCACCAGGGCATAGCCCTCGCTCTTGCGCATCCAGAGAGCCAAAGGGGAGGGGTTGGGGTGGTTCGAGCTCGCCGGGGTCGAGCTCGTGGCGGCGGCCGGCGTTCGGGAGCAGCCGAGTATGGTGCTAGAGGGCACGGGAGGCGGAGCTACTGGTGGCTGCAGGTTCGTGGAGGCGCGCTGAGCACACTGGTGTACTCGGGTGGGAGCTCCAGTGGCTCTGGCCACGACGGCGACGAGGCACGGCGCGGCGAGCTTCGGCCGCGGCGGAGCTATGGCCTAGAGCTCGCAAACGCGAGGGGAGAGAGAGGGGTTCTGCACGGAGGCTCACCGCGGAGCTGTAGGGAGGGTTAGTGGGCTCGGGGGCGGCCGGAGTGCAGCGAATCGATGGCGACAATCTCCGGTGGCCGAGGAGGGGAACGGCGACGTGGGCGGCGATGCAGGGCTTCCGGAGGGCCGTGGATCAGTGGGGAGGAAGAGGGGGTCGAGGCGGAGCTCCTGGGCGCATCGGCGAGGCTAGGGGTGGCCGGTGGCCACGAGGGAGCTCGTCGGCGGCGGCGGGTGTGTTCGGTGGCTGCGCGCGAGAGAGCCAGAGGAGGAGAGGAGCTCGGGGAGAGAGTGAGAGGCCTGGGGGGGTGCGTGGCGTCGCGGACGGGGTCCAGGGTGACGAGAGGAAGCAGGAGGTGGCCAGGGGGAAGCAGGAGGTGGCCGAGGCAGCGTCGACGCGCGCCACGCCTCGCCTCTGTTCGTCCTCCTGGCAGAGGAGGAAGAGGACAAGGGGGAGGAGGTGGGCTGGGCCGGCTGGGCCGGTTGGTGGGCGCCAGGTGGGCTGCAGGTGAGATTTCTCTCCTCTGTCTTTTATTTATTGTTTTCTATTTTGTTCTGTTTTGTTTTGGTTTAGGAATAAATACTAAACCATTTTATAAAATCCTGAAAATAATTATGTGGCTAGAACTAAAATATACCAAAGCACATAAAATGTTCCAGTAATTATTGGACATATATTATTTATATATCAAATATATATCCAATGCAAATAGCTATTTATTTAATTCAAAGGCCCAAAATAATTAACTCTGAGATACCAAAAATATTGTTTTGAGTTTCACCTCTTTGCAATATTTTCAGAGTCTAAGAGGAGCATTTTCTTGGACTTCTTTGAGGAGATTTTAATGTTGATCATTTTTAGAAGGTTTCTGAGGCTTTGAAAATTCCTCAATTCAAATTTCATTTGAAATAGAACATGATGCTCACATGAGGTCTAGCCTAGTGCAGTACCAGAAGCTAGGGATGTGACAACTCACCCCCACTAAACAAGAATCTCGTCTCGAGATTCAAGCGTAGGGTGAGATGAAGGGGAAACACAAACTAGTATAATCTTCACGATCCAGGTTTCACTTCAAATGAACGTTGTTTTGAACACCATCTTTGTCTTGTCGTCTTGCTCTGAGAACTCCAGCTAATCATGACAAAAAGAGGAAAGGAAAACTCTGGAAGGATCGGTCTTCTCGAAGATCGGACAACTCAGGATTAACTCAGAGAATGAGACATAGCAACATCGCTCGAGCTGAGACACGAGATACACATCAAGAGGGGCGGAAAGAAACGGATGACGAAGGTTCACTAGGTAGACAACAATTCCACACCTAAGAAGGTGGTAAACGATTGTCAACGTAGCGAGGAGTTGAGTTGCCATGATACCACGACGAAACATCCTGAAGGAGGGTGATTCGTAGAAATATCCCCTAAGTGGCAAAAAGAATTACTTTTGATTCAGAGATCATTGAAACTCTTCATACCAGCCTAAGGCAATTCACAACGATCGTTTGGAGGGGGTCGGTAGAATGGCATACTCGGACTTGGATGATGTGGATTATCTTGTTGAAGACAACGCAATGGATGATTTTTGCTTATCACCGGAAATGGAAGAGACCCATGGTAGAATGGCACATTGGCGGTGCAAGCTGGGAACAAAATGCAAATGCTGGGAATGATTATAGTAACTGGGGAGAACCCAACAATAGAGAGTGAATTCACTGTTTGAGAAGGTCATAGCATTGCCGAGGGAACTGAGAGCAAACCCAGTTAGTGCCGATGATAACACGTAGCGCTTGTGCGTGCTCTCAAGAACTTGAGCATTTCCATAATCATCAAGGTTTTACCAACATCCGTGTCAAGGGTCCGGTAACACAACTTACTACCATGATGAATGGTGATGGAGGATGCAGATGCAAAGGAAGATAACACCTTCTCAGATTTCACCTTAGCGAGGCTAAGGAACAAAAATCTGGATGATCGACCGAGAGACATTTAGCACTCCGCTTCTAATGTTCTCCTTGACGTGCTAGTGTATCCCATTCATAGATATGGTTTGATAACTAGAACATCAAGTAAAGGTCGGACTTCGGAACACAGAAATCCATAGGGGCAACTAGGGGGTAAACCCTACGAAATCCCTATGGGGAGGTGGCCAACTTCCTCAATCAAGATATTATAATAACAGGTCTTCCGGCTGGGTGTGTTGGCCACGACATCCACCTTACCGGTTATCAAGGGACCAATATTATAGTTCTTGGGAAATGTTCCAACCATCATATCTGCCTGAGATTCAGATCTGGTTGGTGTCAGGATATTCCAGACTCATCGAGTCTAGGAAGAAAAATGAAGGTTTGCAACACAAATCGACGAGGTGACGTTGTGAGATACTCGGGAAATGAACTACGATAGTAAGCTCCAAAACATGAGCTGGTTCTGCTACACACATGTGAACACGCTGTCCTAGACAAACATTATCACATGGTAGTCTTACAATAAAACACTACCGAGTTCAAGTGGGGAACCATCAACGAGGATATCAAAATCCTTGCATAAGGTATACTCTTAAGAAGGAACTTCTTCTCCTTGAACAAATCAATCAGTGGCTTGGTGTGCTCGGAACACATATGGAATGAAGGTTGCAAGTCTCCAGACCATAGAATACTTCGCACGTATGCATGACTGACTTGGGATGATTCTAGAGGAAGCAAAACAAACTTTCTCAAATCCACGGCGGCAACTTTCACCAAATGCACATGAACTAGAGGAGGTCACTTCTTACATCCGAACATATGCTTCATGAGCTAGCACGAAGAAAATGCTTTCAAAAGTTTCCAACACTAACTTAATGTTCAGCAAAATTATGGAGAAGACAAGGATGTTGTCAATGGGCACAACAACGATTCATCTGGGTTTCCTTTTAAAAGGAATTCCATAGTTAAGTGAACAAGTGATAGTATTGGTCAGACCCAAAAGATATAATGGTGTATGCTCGAGGGATCAACCACGAGTAAGACAACATTACGAATATTGTTGGTTCTGGTCTGATTGGATGATAGCCCATACTCAATCAAAGGTTTGGGTAAGATAATAGATACAACAATTGTTCACGAGGACCAATTGATGAAGATATCACCTTTCTTCAACACACACACACACACACACACACAAGATATCCCTTAACATGAACTAAGTCGGACAAGCTTTTATCTTCCAACTCTCCAAGTTGTTGTTTAGCTTATCCAACTAGCTCAGGGTATCCAACACGGATTCTTGGAGAAGGGGTGGTTTACAGGAATAAACCAACTTGATCACGAACTCAACATAGCGGTCAGGTGACAACCTGGTAATACTTCCGAGAAGATATTTGGAAAATCACGAACCACCGATATGTTACTAAGCTCGAGAACAATCTTGCTTTTCAGGGCAAGACGATATGATCAAATGAGTGAGGACTTGACAAGATCCTAACTCATCAATCGAAGGGTGCACCGAAATAAGGACTAGGTAGCACGATCAGTCTTAGAAGGATGATTCAAAAACCAACACACTAAGAATGAAATTATTATCCTTTAACTACCAAGCAACGAGGTTGCTGGGAGTATTGATTCACACATCACAATTCATTTGTCGGTATTCCGGTTGCATCAACACGAGGGCCGAGGAATGACTAATGATGGTGGGAAGTATCACTACGTCAAAATTCATGAGAGTTGGTGCAGTTCTCATGACTATTCTGACATAAAGGGGGTAATACTCCAAGGTAGAACAGAACCAAAAGCTGGATTGGCATTTGATCTGCGGAATACAACTACTTTGACCCAATCCTAGATATGGATGAGGTACTGGAGTTTGTTTCTCCAAGTCATTCAGGACAGAATGGCTTGACGGACCACATGAGTAATAGGCATTGATAAACGAATGCATGCATACTCTTGACTATCAATTGATAGATGAGGGTCAGAATGCAACTAAAGAGAACAACTCAAAGGAACATATAATTTTCTGAGTTGTGGATGCATAGATTAGTATGTCGAACCAAGTTCAACATATTTCTTCTGGATAACCCATGCAGAGAGGTAGAACTGGCAGAGTCACGATTTATGAATGGAGAACTCCTCAAGAATAATCCTGTTGTGATATTTCAGTTCAACGAGGAACTTCTGCCATAAGTAGTTCATGGTATTTGGAAGAAGAAGATACCACGGACTTCAAGGACTATCGCAAAGTTACTAATATCCTACAGGCACTAGCAATTACTATCAACATGAAGTAGTAGGGTGGATCTCGGGTTCAAGAACCCAGGAACAGAATACCTACTACTAAGTAGCATCACGAATGCTTTCGAGAATAAAGGCCAGAGTCTCACACTGGGAGCACAAAACGTTGCTAGATTACTAGGTGACTCCCTAAATACCTAGGGTCATAATAGTAACTCCAACATAAATGTCAAGGCAATAGAATACCTCAACTCAACAATTAGTGTGATTGAGCTGGCATAAAGGAGCATCGAAACCAGAGGGAAAGGATTTTGCAAATGCATCAGACTATTTAGAAACCTGGAATGACTCGGACAGCATAACGGCTATAAATGCTCAAAAAGATTTGAGACATACTACAAAATGGTGGGAAGTATTGATTCACACATCACAATTCATTTGTCGGTATTCCGGTTGCATCAACACGAGGGCCGAGGAATGACTAATGATGGTGGGAAGTATCACTACGTCAAAATTCATGAGAGTTGGTGCAGTTCTCATGACTATTCTGACATAAAGGGGGTAATACTCCAAGGTAGAACAGAACCAAAAGCTGGATTGGCATTTGATCTGCGGAATACAACTACTTTGACCCAATCCTAGATATGGATGAGGTACTGGAGTTTGTTTCTCCAAGTCATTCAGGACAGAATGGCTTGACGGACCACATGAGTAATAGGCATTGATAAACGAATGCATGCATACTCTTGACTATCAATTGATAGATGAGGGTCAGAATGCAACTAAAGAGAACAACTCAAAGGAACATATAATTTTCTGAGTTGTGGATGCATAGATTAGTATGTCGAACCAAGTTCAACATATTTCTTCTGGATAACCCATGCAGAGAGGTAGAACTGGCAGAGTCACGATTTATGAATGGAGAACTCCTCAAGAATAATCCTGTTGTGATATTTCAGTTCAACGAGGAACTTCTGCCATAAGTAGTTCATGGTATTTGGAAGAAGAAGATACCACGGACTTCAAGGACTATCGCAAAGTTACTAATATCCTACAGGCACTAGCAATTACTATCAACATGAAGTAGTAGGGTGGATCTCGGGTTCAAGAACCCAGGAACAGAATACCTACTACTAAGTAGCATCACGAATGCTTTCGAGAATAAAGGCCAGAGTCTCACACTGGGAGCACAAAACGTTGCTAGATTACTAGGTGACTCCCTAAATACCTAGGGTCATAATAGTAACTCCAACATAAATGTCAAGGCAATAGAATACCTCAACTCAACAATTAGTGTGATTGAGCTGGCATAAAGGAGCATCGAAACCAGAGGGAAAGGATTTTGCAAATGCATCAGACTATTTAGAAACCTGGAATGACTCGGACAGCATAACGGCTATAAATGCTCAAAAAGATTTGAGACATACTACAAAATGGTGGCATAACCATTCAGAAGCACAATATCAAGGTTTGGAGATCAACAGTTAACATACAAACGTAGTAGGAACTGAACTCAAGCTTAAATCCAACAATCTTATAAGTCCACTGATTAGTAACACGTGATCCTAATAGAAAGAAGAGATAGCCTAGTTCTTAATCCCCGTAGAAGAGAAGATGATGACTCAGATCAGAAGGCCATGAGGAATAAGGAGTAAAAAGAGCCTTACGTTCCATCCCACAATCAATTCCCTTATATAACTAAAGAATTTCTAGACTCAACTTCGACCAGTTTGGCTTGGTAATCCTACAGGCAGTCAAGCTCTGATACCAACGCTGTCAGGACCCTGACTCAATGCCACATCGATCTAGCATGTAACACCTCATATCACTTTGCGGCCTCACGCACGGTATTCCACGGGTGTCGCCTTACCTTAGCCCGGGACCGTTTGCGCCTTTTGGCACACGTATATGCAGTGTCGCTAGCATCCATATGATAAGGAGCCCGGGCTGACATGGCTAGTCGTAAACCCAAAGTGGCACAGACTTACAGGGACATGCATCCATGACCCAACATCGAATGTGTCGGTCATCAGCGAGTGAATCCAGGCTGTAGCACTGGGCTAACAGGACTCCGGTGAACCGGGCTGTAGCAGGCTAACAGGACTCCGGTATTCATCGCGTGACATTTCCCCGAAGGGACAGACACAGGAACGAAGAAGGACACATGCCGGCCAGCCTAAGTGTTCCGGAGCAGTAGCAAGCTACCATGGCTCAGTGAAACACTAGGAGACATTTCCCCGTAAGAGAGGCTACTAAAGATAAACAACTAGATGGTCAGATCCCATACATACCAAGCATTTCAATAACATACACACAATATGCTCGATATGTGCAAATACAACATGGCATCACAACATGACTCTACAACTCAAGTATTTAATTCAATAGGCTCCGAGGAGCGAGATATTACAAACATGGGTCTCACGACCCAACAATCAGAGCATACAAGTCAAAGCACAAATGGAAGCTATCATGTCTGGGTACAGACATCTATAACTGAAAAAGGCTGAGAAGCCTGACTATCTACCAGATCCTGCCGAGGGCTCAAGATCGTAGCTGAGGTAACAAGCTAAACGTCGAAGTCCACGCGAAACTACTAGTGAGACCGAAGTCTCTCTGCAAAAAACATAAAATGGGCAAACGTGAGTACAAATGTACCCAGCAAGACTTACATCAGAACTAACTACTTATGCATCATTATCAACAAAGGGGTGGTGGGGTTTAACTGCAGCAAGCCAGCTTTGACTCGGTGGCTATCCTGAACTACGACTGCAATGTAACTCTTTTGAGGTGGCGCACACGAGTCCACATATTCACCATATCAATACACCACTATGGATCCGCTCCCGTCTCCCTACGAGAACGCCATCCATAGCACTCACGCTTATCTTGCGTATTTTAAAGTATCCACTTTCACTTGTCTATGAACTGATATAAGCAACCCAGAAGTCCTTTTCCGCGGACACGGCTATTCGAATAGATCATATTAACCCTGCAGGGGTGTACTTCTTCACACACACTCTCACCACTTACCGCCGTTTACACGACATGTACTCGGCAACCTTCAAGCGGAAGCCCAACGTGGGTGTCGGCCACGGCCTACCTAAACACTCAAGTCTCTAGTCCAGGTTTATCGCCTATTCGGGTTCCATCCATGAGGAGATCCGGCCGGAGTTTCGCTCACAGCCCCAAACGATGTGAACAGGGTTCCCGAGACACCAAACGGGCGCCCGGTACACCGTGCCACGTGCCTACCGCATCACAGCCCACCCCTACGGTCAGCGCTGCGCACGGCCTCCAGCATACTACAAACACCAGAAACTACTTGCAACTCCTGGACAGAGGACAAGGGTGATCAAGAAGCCGAGAGGGTCCATTGGTTTCCGGCCCAATGCGTGGTAGTAGCTGAATCATGGATCACAAACACAGAACTCAGTTCCTGAGGACGGCTGCAATGAGACAACCCACCATGTACTCCTACATGGCCTCTCACCGCTACCTTTACCAAATCGTGTTCACACACTTAGCTCACACACAGTAGGACAGGTTCACACGCCTCTGATTCATCCCCGATGAATCAGACCTGACTCAACTCTAAGCAGTAGCAGGCATGACAACAAACATAAATGAGTAGGCACATCAGGGCTCAAACAACTCCTACTCATGCTAGTGGGTTTCATCTATTTACTGTGGCAATGACAGGTCATGCAAAGGATAAAGGGGTTCAGCTACCGCAGCAAGTAACTGTTGAATCGTTGTTGTCCTAATGCAGTAAAAGAGAGCAGGAGCGAGAGAGTAGGATTGTATCGGAATGAACAAGGGGGTTTTGCTTGCCTGGCACTTCTGAAGATAACATTGAGTCTTCATCAGTGTCAACGATCACATCATCGGTATCACGTCTATCGAGAGGGGACAAATACCGGCAACACAGAAGGGAACACAATCAATGCAATGCACAATATGATGCATGATCATGACATGGCAAAATGAATGTGTTTTGAGCTAATGCAACTAAAACCAGATTAAATGAAGTTGGTTTGAATACAAGATTCAAATTCAAACTCCATATGTGATTATTCAAATGCCATTTAATTGATTTGTGCTAAACAGCATCTATAAGTTGTTCTAACATGCATGAAAATGGTACAGATGGATTCCTTGAATTTTTCTGATAATTTTTCATATATAAATTATTTAATTTGGAGTTACGGTTGAATTTCTATGAATTTTAGAAGTTTTAGGCATTTTCTGGAATTTCCTGAATTATAATAAATCCAGAAAATGATTTATTGCGTCAGCACTAGGTCATGCTGATGTCAGCAGGTCAACTAGGCGGGTCCAGGTCAAACCTGACGTGTGGGGTCCACACGTCAGTGACACAGGGTTGTTTAACTCACTGACAGGTGGGACCGGGTCAAAGGCCACGTCAGCACGGTCAAAGCTGACGCGTGGGGCCACTGTGATTAATCTAAAATAACAGAAGTTTAAGCCGTGGTTAATTAAGGGCGTGGGGCCCAGCTGTCAGTGTCACAGGGGCTAATTAGCAGGGTCATTAGCCCCTAACGACGGCGCCACGTCAGCACGTCGGAGACCAGCCGACGGCGACCACAGAACACGGCGGGGGCACGCCGGACTTGCGCCAGGGCGTCGGATTGGCGCGCTGAGGGCACCAGGGCATAGCCCTCGCTCTTGCGCATCCAGAGAGCCAAAGGGGAGGGGTTGGGGTGGTTCGAGCTTGCCGGGGTCGAGCTCGTGGCGGCGGCCGGCGTTCGGGAGCAACCGAGTATGGTGCTAGAGGGCACGGGAGGCGGAGCTACTGGTGGCCGCAGGTTCGTGGAGGCGCGCTGAGCACACTGGTTTACTAGGGTGGGAGTTCCAGTGGCTCTGGCCACGACGGCGACGAGGCACGGCGGCGGCGAGCTTCGGCCGCGGCGGAGCTATGGCCTAGAGCTCGCAAACGCGAGGGGAGAGAGAGGGGTTCTGCACGGAGGCTCACCGCGGAGCTGTAGGGAGGGTTAGTGGGCTCGGGGGCGGCCGGAGTGCAGCGAATCGACGGTGACAATCTCCGGTGGCCGAGGAGGGGAACGGCGACGTGGGCGGTGATGCAGGGCTTCCGGAGGGCCGTGGATCAGTGGGGAGGAAGAGGGGGTCGAGGCGGAGCTCCTGGGCGCATCGGCGAGGCTAGGGGTGGCCGGTGGCCACGAGGGAGCTCGTCGGCGGCGGCGGGTGTGTTCGGTGGCTGCGCGCGAGAGAGCCAGAGGAGGAGAGGAGCTCGGGGAGAGAGTGAGAGGCCTGGGGGGGTGCGTGGCGTCGCGGACGGGGTCCAGGGCGACGAGAGGAAGCAGGAGGTGGCCAGGGGGGAAGCAGGAGGTGGCCGAGGCAGCGTCGACGCGCGCCACGCCTCGCCTCTGTTCGTCCTCCTGGCAGAGGAGGAAGAGGACAAGGGGGAGGAGGTGGGCTGGGCCGGCTGGGCCGGTTGGTGGGCGCCAGGTGGGCTGCAGGTGAGATTTCTCTCCTCTGTCTTTTATTTATTGTTTTCTATTTTGTTCTGTTTTGTTTTGGTTTAGGAATAAATACTAAACCATTTTATAAAATCCTGAAAATAATTATGTGGCTAGAACTAAAATATACCAAACCACATAAAATGTTCCAGTAATTATTGGACATATATTATTTATATATCAAATATATATCCAATGCAAATAGCTATTTATTTAATTCAAAGGCCCAAAATAATTAACTCTGAGATACCAAAAATATTGTTTTGAGTTTCACCTCTTTGCAATATTTTCAGAGTCTAAGAGGAGCATTTTCTTGGACTTCTTTGAGGAGATTTTAATGTTGATCATTTTTAGAAGGTTTCTGAGGCTTTGAAAATTCCTCAATTCAAATTTCATTTGAAATAGAACATGATGCTCACATGAGGTCTAGCCTAGTGCAGTACCAGAAGCTAGGGATGTGACAGACATCATGATCAGAAGCTTTGCAGGCGAAGACCACATTTTGTCAGGATCATATGTACTTCTTATCCCCTTTCAAATTTGGCCATTGTGGGATCCCTTCCCGCCTAAGTTTTGGAGGAAGGGGACCAAGGCCACTATAAATATAGCCTAGCCACCACCATAGAAAGAATCGGGTGATCATCTTGTCGAATCCCCAAGAACTCATCACAAGAACACGCCTCCTGAGGCTGTTCTTCCACTTGCACTAGTTCACCCTCAGCCCCTCGCGAGGCTAATCCACCAAAAAGCAGGAGTAGGGTATTACACCGCAAGGTGGCCCGAACCTGGGTAAACTCCCGTGTCTTCCCCCTTCTTGTTCATCGAGCTAGGTCGTGAGAGCAGCGGATTGATCGACTTGAGAGGTTGAGTTCTTTGCACACGCCCCTGAGTTTGAACCTTTCTCGGGTCTGCGGAGCCGGGCATCTGACATTTGGCGCGCCAGGTAGGGGCATGTCGAAGCCTCTCTTCCATCAGTTGTTTTTCCCCCACTCCGCTATTCTCATGGCGGACGCTCGTCGAGTTCGTGCTGAGCGCCGGGTAGCCCTTGTCGCGCACGTCACTCAGACGGTGCCCGCGGGCAATGGTGCTCCTCACCGCTCCCCGTCGTCCATGGCCAATGCTGCCATTGGCCCTGTAGCCCACGAGCAGCAGGGCTCGTTACTGTCGCCATCCGTGCATGCCCCTGAGTTCGACTCTCATGGCAAAACTGGGTTTAAGGATATTTGGAAGCACAAGTAGTATCTCTACTTGGTGCAAGGAATTTGGCTAGCATGAGGGGGAAAGGCAAGCTCAACATGTTGGACGATCCATGACAATATACTTTAACTAAGATGTGAGAAAACATAACCCATTACGTTGTCTTCCTTGTCCAACATCAACTCTTTAGCATGTCATACTTTAACGAGTTCTCACAATAATAAAAGATGTCCAAGATAGTATATTTATATGTGAAAACATCTCTTTCTTTATTACTTCCTATTAATTGCAACGATGACCAAAACTATGTTTGTGAACTCCCAACATCTTTGAAGCCTCATACTCTTTATATGTGAAGCCATTACTATCCGTAAGATCAACATGAACTCTTTTATTTCTTTTTATTCTTTCTATTTTCACAAGTTCAAAGCAAGATAGCAAAGCCCTTGACTCAACACTAATCTTTATTATATATAGCTCATGGACTCGATTACATAGAGGGATCACAAAGCAAAACTCAAAACTAATTCATACCAAAACTTTATTCTACTAGATCAAGATATTACCAAAAGGATCAAACTAAGAAAAACGATAAAGATAGGAGTGTGATGGTGATACGATATCGGGGCACCTCCCCCAAGCTTGGCAGCTGCCAAGGGGAGTGCCCATACCCATGTGATTATATCTTTGAAGGTGGTGAAGAAGGAGTTGTTGATGATGTAGGCTTGTCGTCCGCCTTCCAAGGCATAGTGTCACCATCATAGATGGATGATCGAGTCTCCGGAATCCTCAAATCTGAAGCCAAACTCATCCTTTTGAATCTATATTCATACTCACAGTTTTGGTTTTGCAGGTCATAGATCTGGGCTTGGAGGTGCTCGATTTTCTCATGAAGCTTGAAGATGGTCTCCCCAATGTTCTTGGTGTCCAGCTTGTGGTTGTTGGTGAACTCCGCGATCATCATCTAGTTGGCGTTAAGTCCATGCTCCACCATCCCTTGGCACTTGAAAACTAGTTGTTCCATAGCTTCGAGCTTTGTCTCCATGCTTCCGGTATGCCTTGGTCCCTCCACATCACAGATGTGTAGCACCCCCTTGCGCATCTCAACGGTTTGAGGGTGTTGCAGCACCTTCGCGAGATAGGGGTTGATAACCCTCTTGTAAAACTTGGCCTTGGGAGCACTTGGAGACGTCATGGTGCTCTAGATCTGTCAGAAAAATAGCTCGAAACAAATACAGAAGATTTTTGCATGATACGGTGGTCAAAACCTCCGAGAGATTATATAATGAATTTTTACCGACCAAAAGAAGTATCGTGCAAGAAAACGGAGTCCGGAGAGCACAGGAGGTCCCCACGAGGCAGGGGGCGTGCCCAGTAGGGGTGGGCGCGCCCTCCACCCTCGTGGACGCCTCGTGTCCTTCCCGGACTACTTCTTATTTTCCTATTTTCTTAAATATTCCAAAACAGAGAAAAAATGCTATTGGAATTGTTTTGGAGTCGGTTTACTTACCGTAACACATACCTATTCCTTTTCGGAGTCTGAAACATTCTGGAAGGTGTCTCTTATGCATTCCTCCGGGGTTACGGTTTCAATAATATTAGTTTCAACACTTATAGGGTTACCTGAGATATAATGGTTAATTCTTTGACTGTTCACCACCCTCAGACTTGTGCCTTCGAAGTTGTTGATTTTTATGGCACTGGAACGATAGACTTCCTCGATAATGTAAGGGCCTTCCCATTTAGAGAGAATTTTTCCTGCAAAAAATCTTAAACAAGAGTTGAATAGCAACACATAATCACCTACGTTAAACTCACGCTTTTGTATCTTTTTGTCATGCCATCTTTTAACTTTTTCTTTGAACAGCTTGGCATTCTCATATGCTTCAGTTCTCCATTCTTCAAGTGAGCTAATGTCAAATAATCTCTTCTCACCGGCAAGTTTGAAATCATAGTTGAGCTCTTTAATAGCGCAATATGCCTTATGTTCAAGTTCGAGAGGTAAGTGACATGCTTTTCCATAAACCATCTTATACGGAGACATACCCATAGGATTTTTATATGCAGTTCTATAGGCCCATAATGCATCTTCAAGTTTCTTGGACCAATTCTTTCTAGATCTATTAACAGTCTTTTGCAAAATTAATTTGAGCTCTCTATTACTCAACTCTACTTGACCACTAGACTGTGGGTGATAAGGAGATGCAATTCTATGATTCACATCATACTTAGCAAGCATTTTACGGAAAGCACCATGAATAAAATGTGAACCACCATCAGTCATGAGATATCTAGGGACTCCAAACCTCGGAAAAATAACTTCTTTAAGCATCTTAATAGAGGTGTTATGATCAACACTACTAGTTGGAATAGCTTCTACCCACTTAGTAACATAGTCAACAACAACTAAAATATGTGTATATCCATTAGAGGCAGGAAAAGGTCCCATATAATGAAAGCCCCAAACATCAAACGATTCAATAACAAGAGAATAATTCATAGACATTTCTTGACGTCTACTAATATTACCAATTCTTTGACATTCGTCACAAGACAAGACAAACTTACGTGCATCTTTGAAGAGAGTAGGCCAATAAAAACCGGATTGCAATACCTTATGTGCAGTTCTATCTCAAGCGTGGTGTCCTCCATATGGTTCGGAGTGACACTTGCATAGGATCTGTTCATGTTCATGCTCAGGTACATAACATCTAATAACACCGTCTACTCCTTCTTTATAAAGGTGTGGGTCGTCCCAGAAGTAATGTCTTAAATCGTAAATGAACTTTTTCTTTTGTTGGTATGTGAAAATAGGTGGTATAAATTTAGCAACAATGTAATTAGCATAATCAGCATACCATGGAGCAGTACGAGAAGCCTTTATGACCGCTAATTGTTCATCAGGAAAGCTATCATCAATAGGTAGTGGGTCATCAAGAACATTCTCTAACCTAGACAAGTTGTCTGCAACGGGGTTCTCAGCTCCCTTTCTATCAATAATATGCAAATCAAATTCTTGGAGCAAGAGAACCCATCTAATAAGTCTAGGCTTAGCATATTTCTTTTCCATAAGATATTTAATAGCAGCATGATTAGTGTGAATAGTTACTTTAGAATCAACAATATAAGGTCTAAAATTATCACAAGCAAATACAACTGCTAAGAATTCTTTTTAAGTGGTAGCATAATTTCTTTGAGCAGTGTCTAGAGTCTTACTAGCATATTGGATAACATTTAGTTTCTTATCAACTCTTTGCCCTAGAACAACACCTACAGCATAGTCGCTAGCATCACACATAATTTCAAAGGGTAAATTCCACTCAGGTGGTTGAACAATAGGTGCAGAGATCAAAGCTTTCTTAAGTATTTCAAATGCTTCTACACAATCATCATCAAAGACAAAAGGAATATCTTTTTGTAATAAATTAGTCAGTGGCCTAGAGATTTTAGAAAAGTCCTTAATGAACCTCCTATAAAAACTGGCATGACCAAGGAAACTTCTTGTACCTTTAATGTCCTTGGGACACGGCATCTTTTCAATAGCATCAACTTTAGCTTTATCAACTTCAATACCTCTTTCAGAAATTTTATGCCCCAAGACAATGCCTTCATTAACCATAAAGTGACACTTTTCCCAATTCAAGACGAGACTAGTGTCTTCACATCTCTGCAAAACTCGATCAAGGTTGCTCAAGCAATCATCAAAAGAGGATCCATAAACGGAGAAATCATCCATGAATACCTCACAAATCTTTTCAGAAAATAGCCATCATGCATCTTTGAAAGGTAGTCGGTGCATTACATAAACCAAAAGTCATATGTCTATAAGCAAAAGTACCGAAAGGGCAAGTAAAAGTAGTTTTTGATTGATGGTCCACTGACATAGGTATTTGAGAGAAACCAGAATAACCATCTAGAAAGCAGAAATGTGTATGTTTGGATAGTCTTTCTAGCATTTGATCAATAAAAGGTAAAGGGTAATTGTCATGGAATTATCACGTCAGATGTCCAAGTGTGAGGACTTAGTCGTGGATCCATCGCAACGAGATTAGCTTGAAGGGGTTAAACCGAACAAAGGACATGAGGGGTTTATACTGGTTCGGCCCCTTGCAGTGAAGGTAAAAGTCTACGATCCAGTTGTGGTGGAATTGATGGGGTCTTGATGAACAGGGAGCTAATCCGCTTTACCTATCTCTCGAGTTGTTGTTTCTTGTCCCTGAACCGCCGCCGGGTCATCCCTTTATACACATAGGTTGACGCCCGGTGGTTTACAGAATCCCGAGGCCGGCTCATACATGTGTCCGGCTTGGTTTTTACCTTTTGCTATCTTACAATACAAGTTACATATCTCATGGCGGTTTATGTCTACGGGCCCTAATCTGCCTTTGGGCTCTGGGCCTTTAAGTCTCTGAAGTAAAGCGCCATACTCCTTGTATTCATTGTCTTCAATACGGATGACTCCTTATGAGTATAACCCGGCCCCTCCTGGGCGGTTTATACTTAGTAGTTATATCCCCAACATTAGGGCCCAGATTGATTTGAACATGTTCATGTCAATCTTCAACACTTAATGAAAATTTTCTTCTGAACATCTTCATGTGAGTCTTGTAAACCGCCATGACGTCATCTTCCAAGATTGTCATAAACCGCCATGACGTCATCTTCCAAGATTGTCATAAACCGCCATGATGTCACCTGCTTATTAAAACATGTATGTACTTCCCTTTTATTAACGAGCCCCCAAAAATCGAGGCGACAACTCTGTCACTTATCCATTTTTTGTGTTCCTCGCGCGCCTGTCACTTATCCCTTCATTTTATAAATAGGACCAGGGGTTATTTTCTCTTTTACCCTTTCACGCCTCTTCGCCTCATCGTCTTCCTCGCGCCGCCCCAACGCTTCGATTTCAGCCGTCGCTGTCAAGCCTCGTTTTCGACCTCACCTCCGACCGCTGCATCACCCTGAACGTACCAGAAAAGCGCGGTGTCTCTCCGCTGCTCTCTCAACCTTAGTAAGTCTTCTTTGCTTTCACCTAAGATCTACCGCTAGGGTTTCGGTGTTCTTCGGTGTTCATCGTCGCACTTCACTGCCACATGAGCCCTTGATAAGAACTTGATATTTTCCCTATGCGGCCGTAGCCATAATCTAATTTTCCTCATCACAGCATTCCTTTTCCGGTGAAAAAGTCCCATCTGAATCTTTAGTTGTTCTGCTATCAGCGCTTAGGGTAGGAGGGTTTTCTCCTTTTTTGAACTGTGGTAGATCCAAACTTATAACATCAACCTGTAAAACCTGTTTATGCCACACTTAGCAATTTTCCAGATCTATAACTACCATGCCATTGTAGGCGGTTTAACCTTTAGAAAATGATACCCCGCCAGGTACCATTAGCCCTCTCTTAAACTGCCAACTCGACCTTACTGTCAGAATCCGGTTTATCACGTACATATGTTTCAATATCTTCTCCCTCTGTCCTTACGCCGGTTTATGCATGTCAGTCATAAATCTTAAACCGGCATTGATCCTCTTTTCCAGCTTTTTGTTGAAATGGCCAAACAGTTCTATGCTTGCAATTGGGTCCCTTCCCGGGTTACCGAGGATGTCACACCCTAGCTAGTCATGCATCAGAATGTGTGCATCATGTTTAAAATTCCATTTAATTTGAAATGGGGATTTGTGAACCCCTCAGAATCATTTCTGAAAAATGACCCAAATAAAAATTTCTCCAAAAAGGTCCAAGAAAATGCTCATGTTGCTCTCTGAAAATATTGGACAGAGATAAAAATCAAACCAATATTTTTAAGAGCTCATAGGTATTTGTTTTGGGCATTTGGAATTAATGCATAAATATTTGCATTGGAAATATATTAGTTATATATATTAATATATGTCCAAATATTATGCCAATTATAAAGGAACGCTGGAATAATATATCTAGCTCCTGCAAAATTTCGCATAAGGTAAATAAATGATTTAATATTTTATTTAAATCAAAACAAATGTCAGAAATTAGAAAACAGAAAAATAAATAAAAGGAGGAGCTTACCTGGGCTCCTCCCTGTGCAGCCCAGCCAGCTGGCCGACCCAGCCAGCAGGCGGCCCAGCCCGCCTCCCTCCTCTGTCGTCTTCGTCCTCGACAGAGGGAGGGGAGTGTGGCCGGCGCGCGCGCGCGCCACCGCGCCACGCCACCTGCTCGCATGCCTGCCTGCCCTCCCCTCCTCGTCTCGATGCCCCGGACGACGCCACGCCCTCCCCCCTGCTCTCTCTCACTCTCCCTCGGTTCTTCCCTCCTCTCCCTCGCTCTCTCTCTCTCACGGCCGAACACCACCATCGCCGCCGTTCGCCATAGCAGCCGTCACCGGCCACCCCTCGCCCCTCCGCTGAGCTCAGGAGCTCCGCCGCGACCCCCTCTTCCTCCCCACCAAGCCAAGCCCCTCGGGAAGCCCTGCATCGCCGCCCACGTCGCCGTTCCCCTCCTCGGCCACCGGAGATCATCGCCGTCGATTCGCTGCACTCCGGCCGTCCCCGAGCCCGCTAACCATCCCTGCAGCTCCGCGGTGAGCCACTGACCCGATTCCCCCTTGCCCCGTCGTCCCTAGCTTTCCTGTAGTTGCCGCCCCCTTGAGCTCCGAAGCTCGTCGCCGCCGTGCCTCGTCGCCGCCGTGGCTGGAGCCGTTGTAGCTCGAAGCCGAGCACACCATCGTGCTCCACACCTCACCAGGAGCACGTAGCACGCACCAACACCTCCCCTAGCGCCCTGCATCGCCTAACCCGCCGTTGGCCTAACTCCGGCCGCCGCTCACGAGCTCGCCGTCGTCGGTACCGGCCACCTCAGGCACGGCCACCACCACCGTTCGACGCGCGGGAGCAAGGGCTCTCCAACGAGCCCAAGCACGGCCTCGCCCGTGCCCTGTAGCGCGTTTCCGCATCGCGCCGCCGTCTCGGGCCTCGCCGGCGTCATGTCGCCGGTGGGGTTGACCTGTCTGACCTGGGGTTTGACCCCCCCAGGGTCACTGACGCGTGGGCCCCGTCGGCCAGGTAGTCAGATTAGTGCTAATCACTGTTAGTTAACCCCTGACACTGACCAGTGGGCCCCAGCGCCACTAATTCCTAATTAGGATTAAATTAACCCTGTTAAACCCCCCTGTCACTGACGTGTGGACCCCACACGTCAGGTTTGACCCCAGCCAGCCGCAGTTGACCACTGACGTCATGCTGACGTCATGCTGGCGCAATATTTATATTTCTGGATTTAATTTAAATCAGGAAATTCCAGAATATTATCTAAACTTCAAAAATTCATAACTTTTATTCTGTAACTCCAAATTAGACAAATTATATATGAAAAATGATCAGAAAAATCCAATCTATCCATCTGTACTATTTTCATGCATGATCAAACAAGTTAAATTGATGTTTTAAGCAGAACAAGGAAAAGCACTTTAAAAGGCCATGTTTGAGTTTGAAATTTGAATCTTTGATTCAAATTTGTTCAAACCCTTCTGGTTTTAGTTGCATTAGCCCAACACACTCATATTGCCATGTTTCATGCATGCATCATATTGTTGCACATTGTTTGGTGATGGTTGTGTATCGGTGTCCTTTGCGACAGGTTCTGCCTCCGAGGAGTACCGTGATTACCCTAACGAAGAACCGTATCAGTGCATCGAACCATCAGGCAAGCAACCAACCATTTGATCATATCGATACAATCCCATGTTCTCGCTCCTGCTCTCTTTTACTGCATTAAGACAACGCGTTTCAAACTGCTGTGTGCTACGGTAGTTGAACCCATTTCCTCTGCATGACCTGTCATTGCCACAGTAACTAGATGAAACCCACTAGCATGTGTAGGAGTTGATTGAGCCATATGTATGTGTTGTTCCTACCTTGCTATGCCTGCTATGCTTAGAGTCGTGTCAGGTCTGGTTCATCTGGGTGATGGGCTAGAGTGAAATGATTATGTCGGTAATGAGAGTGGTGTGGTGAACACGATTTGGTAAAGGTATCGATGAGAGGCCATGTAGGAGTACATGGTGGGTTGTTTCATTGAAGCCGACCTTAAGCACTGAGATCTGTATGTGTGATTTAAGAATCAGCTACTACCATGCATTGGGCCCGAAACCAATGGACCCTCTCGGCTTCTTATTCACCCTAGTTCTCCGTCCAGGAGTTGCAAGTAGTTTCTGGTGTTTGTAGCCTACTGGAGGCCGTGGACAGCGCTGACCGTAGGGGTGGGCTGTGATGCGGTAGGTACGTGGCCGGGTGTACCGAATACCCGTTAGGTATCTCGGGAACCCTGTTCACATCGTTCGGGGCCGTATGGGAAACCTCGGCCGGACTCCCTGCGGATGGAACCTGGATAGGCGATAAACCTGGACTGGAGGCTTAGGTGATTAGGTAGGTCGTGGCCGACACCCACGTTGGGCTTCCGCTTGAAGGTTGCCGAGTACATGTCGTGTAAACGGCGGTAAGTGGTGAGAGCGTGTATGAAGAAGTACACCCCTGCAGGGTTATCATGATCTATTCGAATAGCCGCGTCCGCGGTAAAGGACTACTTGGTTGCCTATACAGTTCATAGACAAGTAAATGGAAACTGCTAAAAGCCTCAAGATAAGTGTGAGTGCCGAGGATGGCTCTTCCGTAGGAAGACGGAGGCGGATCCTCGGTAGTGTATTGAAGTGGTGAGTAGTGGACTCGTGTGCGCAAAACCATTTCAAGTTGAAGTATCGTAGGATAGTCTAGCCAAGAGTCAAAGCTGGCTTGCTGCAATAACTCCACCAACCCTTCTTGATAATATGCATGTATGTAGGATCTGATGTAAGTCTTGCTGAGTACCTTTGTACTCATGTTGCTATAATTTACATTTTTACAGAAGACGCTGCAACCCCTTCTGATGGGTTCTATGTAGACGTTGACATCAACGAGTAGGCTAAAGGCCCAGGTGGTGACCCTGAGCTTGTGAAGGACCACGTAGTATAGCTAGGCTTTCCAAGCCTCTTTTATTTTACTAGTTGTCTGTACTCAGACAATGTTACTTCCGCTGCTGGTTTGTATGACTGTATGACTTGAATGTTGGGTCGTGAGACCCGTACCTTTGTGTATGTTATGTATGGCTCTCTGAGCCTTAAATAAAGTACTTGTGTCGTAGAGTCATGTTGTGATGCTTCGTTGTATTTGCACATATCGAGCATATTGTGTGTATGATTGAAATGCTTGGTATGTGTGGGATCTGACTACCTAGTTGTTTATCCTTAGTAGCCTCTCTTACCGGGAAATGTCTCCTAGTGTTACCGCTGAGCCATGGTAGCTTGCTACTGCTCTGGAACACTTAGGCTGGCCGGCATGTGTCCTTCTTCGTTCCTGTGTCTGTCCCTTCGGGGAAATGTCACGCTTTGAGTACCGGAGTCCTGTTAGCCCGCTACAGCCCGGTTTACCGGAGTCCTGCTAGCCCAGTGCTACAGCCCGGACCCACTTGCTGATGACCGACACGTTCGAAGCTGGGTCATGGATGCCTGTCCCTGTAAGTCTGTGCCACTTTGGGTTTACGACTAGTCATGTCAGCCCGGGCTCCTTATCATATGGATGCTAGCGACACTATCATATACGTGAGCCAAAAGGCGCAAACGGTCCCGGGCAAAGGTAAGGCGACACCCGTGGGGATACCGTGCGTGAGGCCGCAAAGTGATATGAGGTGTTACCGGCTAGATCGATGTGACATCGAGTCGGGGTCCTGACAGCGTTGGCATCAGAGCCGGACTGCCTGTAGGTTCTCCAAGCCAAACTGGTCGATGTTGAGTCTAGAAATTCTTTAGTTATATGTAGGGGAATTGTTTGTGGGTTGGAACGTAAGGCTCTTTTTACTCCTTTATCTTATGACATTCTGATCTGAGTCAGTCCATTCTTCCACCGGGGGTTAAGGAATTAGGATCTATTCTCTCTATCAGGATCACGTGTTACTAATCAGTAGTACCTTATAGTTTGATGGATACAAGCCTAGTTCAGTTCTATTACCACATTATGTTGCTAGGATGGTCTCAGAACTTGATATGATGATGTTGAGTGTGTATGAAATCCTTTGTCAAATGTCTCAAAATCCTTCTTGAGCATTTACAGCTGTTATGCTGCCGAAATTTTGCTAGAAATTCTAATGCCTTTGCATTATGATTGTGCTTTCAGATGGCCACTCGCGACCTCAATCAAGTGGTTCGCCTGACTCGATGCCTAGATGTACCCGGCCATACTGCCAAGTTGGTCAGGGTAATGACTGAGGCTGGATACCGCTGGTATCCTGAGTACACGGTCGAAGAGCAATTTCGAGACTTTAATCAAAGCCAGTATCTCTGCACTGTCAGGATATTTCCATCTTATCCTGGATCCACCGAGCCCCTTCACTGCTCCTATGGACTCGGGGTTACTATTGAGATGGCTGTGCAGGACGCCGCCTACTCTATGATGACCATTATGCGAGTCAGATCTGGTCTATTTCGGGACTCTGATTTCCGGTATATGCCAGGATCACTTCCGGGAGCACAAGGGTATCTCCAGGCTATCTATGCTGACCCCACCCAGGAGGATTCACGGACTCGCACCACTGCTGAGATGCTCGAGGATAAGGACCGTGAAAATCGGGCCTTGAGGTTAGAGCTCTTCAATACCCGTGCTGACCACTGGGCCACTTTGACTCGGTTCGCACCGGCGGTGCAAGCTGGATATTCAGATATGCGCGATCTCTATCCTGTGAGATCTGCTCTGCCAGACGTGATGGGTTGGCGTGATGTAGGAGGCATCACCCCACCTCGCGGTCCCCGCAGGCCACCGTCTGTTGGTCCAAGGCCTCATCCTAGCCCCTATGGTCCACAAGCTCCGCGAGATCGTCTGTTTCCGGATGATCATGTTGAGCTTCCAGGCTATGGAGGTGACTTCTACGAGGACTACTACGGATCGGTCTGAGTTAGTGGTAGTATCACTAGTTCGCACTAGCTGTGTCGTCTATCGTCCCGCGTGACTCGTGGGATATGACCTAGTTTGTACTCTTTCCGGAGGTGTAGAAAAATAATGTATAGGAGCTTGGGATGCCTCCGATGAGATGTAATCCTCTTTTCACCGTAATAGTACTTTGTTTGGTCTTGTACTAAACCCTGTATGGTGTGTATGACGATGGAATAAAAGAAGCAGTTTCTGTATCTACCATGTCATACGGATGATCATCTTGCATTTCGAGTTATTCCTTACATTGTGTATCCTATGTTGGAATTTTATCATCCTGACTAAATCATTGTCTTGTTTACCTAGGATGGTCAACACGCGCACTAACCCTGCTCCTCAAGAGCAGGCCGAAGGCAGTGAAGTCAGGGATGCAAATCTGCCTCATCCTCCTTCCCTAGCCGAGGTTATGATGGAAGCTGAGAGAAACAAGCGGGAGACCAACCGTTTGTTGGAGCGTATTGAACAGAACACGGCACACCATCAGAGGACTAACGTGGTGTCACTCAGTGATTTTATCAAATTACATCCACCCACGTTCCACCACTCCGTCGAGCCTCTCGACGCTGATGACTGGCTTCGCAGTATCTCTCACAAACTGCGTTCCGCGCTGGTAGCGGAGGCTGACAAGGTCACCTTTGCTGCATATCATCTTGAAGGCCCCGCCAGTCTATGGTGGGAGAATTATGGAGCTATGCGCCCAGCGGGCCATGTCACTACTTGGGCTGAATTCAGCGAGGCTTTCCGTGAACATCACATTCCGGAGGGTCTCATGGACCGTAAACGTGAGGAATTTTGCAGTTTCACCCAAGGCCGACTTTCTGTGGATGCTTACAGCAGGGAGTTTGGTAACCTCGCACGATATGCAACTGAGGAAGTTTCTACTGACGCCAAGAAGCAAGCAAGGTTCCGTAAGGGCCTTAGTCCTGAGCTTCGCCGTGACCTCCGTCTGCATGAGTGCACATCTTTTCAGAAACTTGTCAACAAAGCCATCAGTGCTGAAACTGGTCAGACTGACTATGACGCAACACGCAAGCATGGCCGTGACATGGGTTCCTCATCCGGTGCTGGTCCTCAGAAGCGCCGCGTGTGGGTACCCAACACCGCCCTGCCACCCAGGTTCACACCGAGGCCACCCTTTCAGGCGCCTCGCCCTGTTCAACAGTCTGCACCGGCCAAGCCCTATGGGGGTCCAACCAACAATGCTCCTCCACGTACCAGTTCCGTGACTTGTTTTAAGTGTGGGGAATCTGGTCACTATATGCGTGAGTGTCCCCAGACCAACCCCAACCAGTCTACTAAAGCTGTTGGCCGTGGCAAGCCGACAGGGAAATTGTTCCACGCCAAGCCGGTCACCGCTTCACGTGGCCATGTCAACTGTATCTCTGCCGAAGAAGCTCAAGAGGACCCCAACGTCGTTCTCGGTACGCTTCTTGTTAATTGCCACCCGGCATCTGTTCTTTTCGATACAGGAGCCTCTCATTCTTTTATATCCGAAAACTATGCTCGTTTGCATAACACCGCATTCTGTGACATGCCATCCACTATGGAAATTTCTACCCCTGGTTCTAGATGGCAGACCTCTAGGGTAAGTTATGGAAATGAAATCCAAGTCGATAGACTTGTTTTCCTCGCGTCTTTGATAGCCCTTAAATCTTCAGATATTAATATCATTCTGGGTATGGACTGGATGTCGGCTCATCAAGCAAAAATTGATTGCTTCTCTAGGACTGTTCAACTCACCCACCCTTCGGGGAAGATAGTCAATGTCTTGACCCGAATAGCCAAGCGACAATTATATTCTCTTAACGCTAGCCCTTTGCCAGACCTTGAGGACATTCCGGTAGTCCGTGACTTCCCGGATGTCTTTCCAGAGGAATTGCCAAGTGTTCCACCTGACAGGGATGTTGAGTTCGTAATAGACCTTATTCCAGGAACCGTTCCGATTGCTAGAAGACCCTATAAGATGGCACCACTAGAGCTAGCCGAGCTTAAGAAACAACTCGATGAGTCCTTGAAAAAGGGTTTCATCCGACCTAGCTCATCTCTGTGGGCTTGCCCCGTCCTCTTCGTCAAGAAGAAAGATGGTACAGACCGGATGGTTGTAGATTACCGACCTGTCAATTTGGTCACAATCAAGAACAAATATACGCTTCCCAGGATCAACGACCTGTATGATCAGCTCGCTGGATCCTCAGTCTTCTCCAAGATGGATTTGAGGTTGGGCTACCATCAAATCAAAATCAGAAACGGGGACATTCCTAAAACGGCCTTTGTTACTCGTTATGGCCAATACGAGTACACCGTCATGTCCTTCGGTTTAACCAACGCTCCAGCCACCTTTTCTCGGTTAATGAACTCAATCTTCATGGAGTATTTGGATAAATTCGTCGTGGTTTACCTCGATGATATACTCATCTACTCCAAGAACGAGGAAGAACATGCCGAACATCTAAGGCTAGTGTTGAAGAAACTTCGAGAGCATCGCCTTTATGCCAAATTTTCTAAATGTGAATTCTGGTTGTCAGAAGTGACCTATCTGGGTCATGTAATATCTGGTAAAGGTATTGCTGTTAACCCTGAGCGAGTTCAAGCCGTCCTTAATTGGACTCCACCTGAATCGGTCAAGCAAGTTCGGAGTTTTCTGGGCTTAGCGAGCTATTGTCGTCGCTTTGTCGAGAACTTCTCCAAGGTTGCTAAACCTCTAACCGAACTCCTCAAGAAAGATAAGAAGTTCGAATGGACTCCACAATGTGAGCACAGCTTTCAGGAACTGAAAAGACGCCTGACCTCTGCTCCCGTACTGGTACCGCCAGACTTCTCCAAGGACTTTGTTATCTACTGCGACGCCTCGCGACAAGGACTAGGTTGCATTCTCATGCAAGATCGACACGTAATTGCCTACGCTTCACGGCAATTGCACCCACATGAGGAGAATTATCCTACTCATGATCTAGAGCTTGCAGCCGTAGTCTATGCACTTAAGACCTGGCGACATTACCTCCTCGGTAATCGTTGCGAAATATTCACTGATCACCAAAGTCTGAAGTACATTTTCACCCAACCGGATCTGAATCTCAGGCAAAGACGTTGGGTTGAGTTGATCACAGACTTCGACTTAGGAATAACCTACACCCCAGGGAAAGCCAACGTCATGGCTGATGCGCTAAGTCGTAAATCTTATTGTAACAACCTGATGTTACAACAAAGTCAACCGCTTCTCCATGAGGAATTTCGGAAGCTTAACCTTCACATTGTACCTCAAGGTTTTCTTTCCACCTTGGTGGCAAAACCTACCCTTACGGATCAGATTATCAAAGCACAGAAGGTAGATCCGGGAATTTCCCGCATCAAGAGAAACATCCAGAAAGGAATTGCGAATTGCTTCTCCATTAATGATCAAGGGGTCGTATACTTCGGGAATCGACTAGTGGTTCCCAAAGTGCGAAACCTGAGGCGATTGATCCTTAAGGAAGCTCATGAATCTCCTCTCACCATTCATCCCGGTAGTACTAAGATGTATCAGGACCTACGCCAGAGGTTCTGGTGGACTAGGATGAAGAGAGAAATTGCTCAGTATATTGCTAATTGCGACGTCTGTCGTCGTGTAAAAGCAGAGCATCAACGGCCTGCTGGCACCCTTCAACCCTTAGCTATTCCTGAATGGAAATGGGATAAAATTGGTATGGATTTCATTACCGGTTTTCCCAGGACCAAGAGAGGGAATAATGCTATTTTCGTCGTTGTCGATCGTCTTTCCAAAGTAGCCCATTTCTTACCTGTTCGTGAGAGTATAACCGCTAGTCAGCTGGCAGACTTATACATCTCCCGAATAGTGTCCCTCCATGGTGTTCCTTTGGAAATTAACTCGGATCGAGGAAGTCTTTTCACCTCTCGATTTTGGGAAAGTTTCCAAAATGCTATGGGAACCCGTCTCTCCTTTAGCACCGCTTCCACCCTCAGTCGAGTGGTCAAGTGGAACGCGTCAACCAGATTCTAGAAGACATGCTTCGAGCCTCTGTTATCTCATTCGGAATGGACTGGGAGAAGTGCCTTCCATTTGCCGAATTCGCTTACAACAACAGCTATCAATCTAGCTTGGGTAAAGCCCCTTTTGAAGTTCTCTATGGACGACGGTGTCGAACACCCCTTAACTGGTCAGAGACCGGGGAAAGACAATTCTTTGGCCCGGATATGATTCAGGAAGCAGAAGAACAAGTTCGTATCGTTCGTGAAAAGTTGAAAACAGCCCAATCTCGTCAAAAGAGTCAATATGACCGAAAACATAAGGCTATGACTTTCGAGGTTGACGAGAAGGCTTATCTTCGGGTCACCCCTCTGAAGGGAACCCATCGTTTCGGTATCAAAGGCAAATTGGCTCCTCGTTACATTGGACCTTTTCGCATTCTCGCCAAACGAGGAGAAGTTGCCTACCAGTTGGAACTACCTCCGCACCTCTCCAGAGTCCACGATGTCTTCCACGTTTCTCAACTCAGGCGTTGCTTCTCGGATCCTATCCGTGGAGTGGACCACGAAACGCTTGATCTCCAAGATAATCTTACATATCGAGAGTACCCCATTCGTATCCTCGATCAGGCCGAACGTACCACCCGACGTCATAATATCAAGTTTCTCAAAGTTCAATGGTCGCACCATTCTGAGGATGAAGCAACTTGGGAAAGGGAGGATCGTCTTCGACTTGAGTATCCCGCCTTCTTCCCGGAGGAACCCAAATCTCGGGACGAGATTCTTTTGAGTGGGGGTGAGTTGTCACACCCTAGCTAGTCATGCATCAGAGTGTGTGCATCATGTTTAAAATTCCATTTAATTTGAAATGGGGATTTGTGAAACCCTCAGAATCATTTCTGAAAATGACCCAAATAAAAATTTCTCCAAAAAGGTCCAAGAAAATGCTCATGTTGCTCTCTGAAAATATTGGACAGAGATAAAAATCAAACCAATATTTTTAAGAGCTCATAGGTATTTATTTTGGGCATTTGGAATTAATGCATAAATATTTGCATTGGAAATATATTAGTTATATATATTAATATATGTCCAAATATTATGCCAATTATAAAGGAGCTCTGGAATAATATATCTAGCTCCTGCAAAAATTGGCATAAGGTAAATAAATGATTTAATATTTTATTTAAATCAAAACAAATGTCAGAAATTAGAAAACAGAAAATAAATAAAAGGAGGAGCTTACCTGGGCTCCTCCCTGTGCAGCCCAGCCAGCTGGCCGGCCCAGCCAGCAGGCGGCCCAGCCCGCCTCCCTCCTCTGTCGTCTTCGTCCTCGACAGAGGGAGGGGAGTGTGGCCGGCGCGCGCGCGCGCCACCGCGCCACGCCACCTGCTCGCCTGCCTGCCTGCCCTCCTCGTCGCCCTCGATGCCCCGGACGACGCCACGCCCTCCCCCTGCTCTCTCTCACTCTCCCTCGGTTCTTCCCTCCTCTCCCTCGCTCTCTCTCTCACGGCCGAACACCACCATCGCCGCCGTTCGCCATAGCAGCCGTCACCGGCCACCCCTCGCCCCTCCGTTGAGCTCAGGAGCTCCGCCGCGACCCCCTCTTCCTCCCCACCAAGCCAAGCCCCTCGGGAAGCCCTGCATCGCCGCCCACGTCGCCGTTCCCCTCCTCGGCCACCGGAGATCGTCGCCGTCGAATCGGAGCTACCGGACGTCCCCGAGCCCGCTAACCATCCCTGCAGCTCCGCGGTGAGCCACTGACCCGATTCCCCCTTGCCCCGTCGTCCCTAGCTTCCTGTAGTTGCCGCCCCCTTGAGCTCCGAAGCTCGCCGCCGCCGTGCCTCGTCGCCGTCGTGGCCACGGTCACCGTAGCGCCCAAGCCGAGCACACCAACGTGCTCCACACCTCACCAGGAGCACGTAGCACGCACCAACGCCTCCCCTAGCGCCCTGCATCGCCTAACCCGCCGTTGGCCGAACTCCGGCCGCCGCTCACGAGCTCGCCGTCGTCGGTACCGGCCACCTCAGGCACGGCCACCACCACCGTTCGACGCGCGGGAGCAAGGGCTCTCCAACGAGCCCAAGCACGGCCTCGCCCGTGCCCTGTAGCGCGTTTCCGCATCGCGCCGCCGTCTCGGGCCTCGCCGGCGTCATGTCGCCGGTGGGGTTGACCTGTCTGACCTGGGGTTTGACCCCCCCAGGGTCACTGACGCGTGGGCCCCGTCGGCCAGGTAGTCAGATTAGTGCTAATCACTGTTAGTTAACCCCCTGACACTGACCAGTGGGCCCCAGTGCCACTAATTCCTAATTAGGATTAAATTAACCCTGTTAAACCCCCCTGTCACTGACGTGTGGACCCCACACGTCAGGTTTGACCCCAGCCAGCCGCAGTTGACCACTGACGTCATGCTGACGTCATGCTGGCGCAATATTTATATTTCTGGATTTAATTTAAATCAGGAAATTCCAGAATATTATTTAAACTTCAAAAATTCATAACTTTTATTCTGTAACTCCAAATTAGACAAATTATATATGAAAAATGATCAGAAAAATCCAATCTATCCATCTGTACTATTTTCATGCATGATCAAACAAGTTAAATTGATGTTTTAAGCAGAACAAGGAAAAGCACTTTAAAAGGCCATGTTTGAGTTTGAAATTTGAATCTTTGATTCAAATTTGTTCAAACCCTTCTGGTTTTAGTTGCATTAGCCCAACACACTCATATTGCCATGTTTCATGCATGCATCATATTGTTGCACATTGTTTGGTGATGGTTGTGTATCGGTGTCCTTTGCGACAGGTTCTGCCTCCGAGGAGTACCGTGATTACCCTAACGAAGAACCGTATCAGTGCATCGAACCATCAGGCAAGCAACCAACCATTTGATCATATCGATACAATCCCATGTTCTCGCTCCTGCTCTCTTTTACTGCATTAAGACAACGCGTTTCAAACTGCTGTGTGCTACGGTAGTTGAACCCATTTCCTCTGCATGACCTGTCATTGCCACAGTAACTAGATGAAACCCACTAGCATGTGTAGGAGTTGATTGAGCCATATGTATGTGTTGTTCCTACCTTGCTATGCCCGCTATGCTTAGAGTCGTGTCAGGTCTGGT
Organism: Triticum aestivum; assembly: GCF_018294505.1. Taxonomy (NCBI): domain Eukaryota; kingdom Viridiplantae; phylum Streptophyta; class Magnoliopsida; order Poales; family Poaceae; genus Triticum; species Triticum aestivum. Next base: position 634,689,583 of record NC_057801.1, read on the forward strand.
TCATCTGGGTGATGGGCTAGAGTGAAATGATTATGTCGGTAATGAGAGTGGTGTGGTGAACACGATTTGGTAAAGGTATCGATGAGAGGCCATGTAGGAGTACATGGTGGGTTGTTTCATTGAAGCCGACCTTAAGCACTGAGATCTGTATGTGTGATTTAAGAATCAGCTACTACCATGCATTGGGCCCGAAACCAATGGACCCTCTCGGCTTCTTATTCACCTTAGTGCTCCGTCCAGGAGTTGCAAGTAGTTTCTGGTGTTTGTAGCCTACTGGAGGCCGTGGACAGCGCTGACCGTAGGGGTGGGCTGTGATGCGGTAGGTACGTGGCCGGGTGTACCGAATACCCGTTAGGTATCTCGGGAACCCTGTTCACATCGTTCGGGGCCGTATGGGAAACCTCGGCCGGACTCCCTATGGATGGAACCTGAATAGGCGATAAACCTGGACTAGAGGCTTAGGTGATTAGGTAGGTCGTGGCCGACACCCACGTTGGGCTTCCGCTTCAAGGTTGCCGAGTACATGTCGTGTAAACGGCGGTAAGTGGTGAGAGCGTGTATGAAGAAGTACAACCCTGCAGGGTTATCATAATCTATTCGAATAGCCGCGTCCACGGTAAAGGACTACTTGGTTGCCTATACAGTTCATAGACAAGTAAATGGAAACTGCTAAAAGCCTCAAGATAAGTGTGAGTGCCGAGGATGGCTCTTCCGTAGGAAGACGGAGGCGGATCCTCGGTAGTGTATTGAAGTGGTGAGTAGTGGACTCGTGTGCGCAAAACCATTTCAAGTTGAAGTATCGTAGGATAGCCTAGCTAGGAGTCAAAGCTGGCTTGCTTTAATAACTCCACCAACCCTTCTTGATAATATGCATGTATGTAGGATCTGATGTAAGTCTTGCTGAGTACCTTTGTACTCATGTTGCTATAATTTACATTTTACAGAAGACGCTGCAACCCCTTCTGATGGGTTCTATGTAGACATTGACATCAACGAGTAGGCTAAAGGCCCAGGTGGTGACCCTGAGCTTGTGAAGGACCACGTAGTATAGCTAGGCTTTCCAAGCCTCTTTTATTTTACTAGTTGTCTGTACTCAGACAATGTACTTTCGCTGCTGGTTTGTATGACTGTATGACTTGAATGTTGGGTCGTGAGACCCGTACCTTTGTGTATGTTATGTATGGCTCTCTGAGCCTTAAATAAAGTACTTGTGTCATAGAGTCATGTTGTGATGCTTTGTTGTATTTGCACATATCGAGCATATTGTGTGTATGATTGAAATGCTTGGTATGTGTGGGATCTGACTACCTAGTTGTTGATCCTTACTAGCCCCTCTTACCGGGAAATGTCTCCTAGTGTTACCGCTGAGCCATGGTAGCTTGCTACTGCTTTGGAGCACTTAGGCTGGCCGGCATGTGTCCTTCTTCATTCCTGTGTCTGTCCCTTCGGGGAAATGTCACGCTTTGAGTACCGAAGTCCTGTTAGCCGCTACAGCCCGGTTTACCGGAGTCTTGCTAGCCCAGTGCTACAGCCCGGACCCACTTGCTGTTGACCGACACGTTCGAAGCTGGGTCATGGATGCATGTCCCTGTAAGTCTGTGCCACTTTGGGTTTACGACTAGTCATGTCAGCCCGGGCTCCTTGTCATATGGATGCTAGCGACACTATCATATACGTGAGCCAAAAGGCGCAAACGGTCCCGGGCAAAGGTAAGGTGACACCCGTGGGGATACCGTGCGTGAGGCCGCAAAGTGATATGAGGTGTTACCGGCTAGATCGATGTGACATCGAGTCGGGGTCCTGACAGAGGAACAGTTAAATGGGTTTGTTGCCACTGGCGTTTTAGCGAAGAAGGAAATCATACACTGGAGATTTCTCGGTCCAGAAAATCCTCCTGAGCCAAAGTATGGAGAGGTGGTTGTTTTTGTTGACCATCTGGGTCGAGGGTTTATCCCGCCCGGTTCAAAGTTCTTCCATGACATTCTTGCCAACTTCCAGATCCACCCTCAAGATATTGGGCCTAACTTTGTGTCCAATATTTGTAACTTTCAAGTTTTTTGTGAGGCTTATCTGCAAGAAGAACCCACTGTTGAGTTGTTCAGAGATTATTTCTATTTGAACCGCCATACTGAATTCGATGGACCCAACACTAAGCTGGGCGGGGTTTCAATCCAGAAGAGAAAAGATGTTAGCTTCCCTCACGCCAAGCATCATAATCATCCCAAGGACTGGAATCAGACTTGGTTTTACTGTTGTGATACATCTCCACCTGATGAGAACCCTCTACAGGGTTACCGTGCACACCGGCTTACCAAAGAGCATCCAGTTCCTCAACGACTGACTGCCAAGGAACGATCAAAATATGCCCCTCAGCTATCAAAACTCACAGCTTTTGTTGCAAATGGTTCGATAGGCGTTGACTTTGTTTGGTGCTGGGTTTCTTGGAGCATTATGCCTTTAAGTCGGCGCCCTAGTTTAATGTGTGAATACACATGGGATTTGAACGACTCTTAGCTTCATATTGACAACCAGCTCACTGATGATGAAGTCACTGAATCTGTCAAGAAAATGATTGATGAACCGGTGGCTATATGCAGCAAAGTAGGGCTCAGTCCCTTCTGTACTTCCAACAAACAGCCAACTGTAAGAATTGCCTCATTTTTGTCTTAATCCGTCCCCTCTTAAAAATTCCTTTATAATTTGTTGTCCATCTGTGTAGGGTGATGACCTGTTCCGGAAGAAGAAATCACAGGATAAATCGACGAAGCTGCAGGATAAACCGGCGAGAGCTCCTCGCATCAAGATCAGGGTTACAAAGAAGCCAGCAAAGAAGAAAATCGCCGAGGCCTCTGACCTGCCCAATGATGAAGATCTTGATGACCTGGAGTCAGAGGTAGAACTTGACTCTCTTGGTTCTTTTTTCATAAACCTCATTGACAATGATTATTATCAGGATGACACGGAAGCTAGCCGGACTGGTGATGCAGAGGTAATTGTTCTATCTTCCGACTCAGATCATGTGCTAGTACGAAAAAACCATAGAGCAGTCCGGAAAGTAAAATTTTCACGCCCTCTTTCTTATTTGGATCCGCACTTTCTTTTGAAGACACAGCAGCATGAAGCTCGCCGCACAACCCGGCATAGTGGCCAAGTGGTTACCTCCTATAGTTTACCGAATTCTCCTGTTCACCAACGCCGTCATGAGGTCTCTTGTACTTCTGATACACTTTATCCTAGGGCGGGTTATTTCTGATATGCTCTTAATCTGTCTGATTCAAATTATCAAGGAACCTCCCATTCATCCTCCGGCGAGTCATCGGCCACACAACTCCCTCCCCTCAAGACTGTTCCTGGGTAAGCATATTACACTTAACCCTTTATGCCTTGTATTGGTTTATTATACTGACTTTTGTGCCTGTCCTTTCTAGTGCCAAAGCCAGAGTTAGCAAGAAGGACAACTTGAATAAACCGACCGATGATAATCCAATCACTGAACCAGAGAAAGACATCAGAGGCCTTTGATTCGAATGCTGATAGTATCCTGGATAATCCAGTACCTCAAGCTCAGGACACTTTTGTTGAATTAGTAGAGATAAATCCGTAGAGCCAGTCTGTTGATCCGCCAAGCCCATCTGTTGATCCACCAAGTCTAGCAAAAACAACTGCTAAACTGCCAAGCCCAACGAAAACTATTGATAACACCACGGATGCTGTTGTGATTACCAGTTTTGGTCATACTGCTCCTGGCAACCCTGTCGCTTTATCAAAGCATAGTGCCAAGGAAGAATTTTCTGCTATGGACAAGGGCAATTGGAAAACAGATTTATCAAGCTATGCTCATCTCAATGCCCAAGACATCCATTCTGGATATTTAAACCGCCTGTACACAAGCCGTGACTATGAAGGCGGTTTAGTGGGCTTGATGAAGGAACGGTATGAGGTAAATATCACCCCCTCTTGCATAAATTTTCTTTCCTTATAACTGGCTTAGAATATCAACTCTAGTAGGCCCCAAGGGCCAGTTCATAAAATTGATGTGAATTGGGACTTGTAGTAGAATAATATTGAATTTTTGCTTGCGTAGCCCCCAAGGGCCGGTATATACCTTTAGGATGAACTGGTACCTTTCCTGTCATGAAGGTTCGATATGCATTAGCCCCCAAGTGCCAAGTATATAACTTGTTGTATGCTTGGGACTTAAAATGTCAGTTGATAAAAAGCAATCCGCATTAGCCCCTAAGTGCCAAGTGTATAACTTGTTATGTGCTTGGGACTTCAAAGATGCACTACCAACTCATTAACTGTCTCTTGCAGGTTAATCTGAACAAGAAGGAATCTCAAATCGCCGACCTTCAAGAAAATATTAAGTCCTAGCAAGCAGAAACCTCCAAAGCTAAGGAAGAGCTGACTGGCGCTTTAACAGCCATGGAACAACTGAAGGATGGCTTTAAAGGTGAATGGGCAGCCTGGGAAACTGAAAGAGCAACTTTGCTAAAGCGGGCAGAAGATGCTGAAGCAGCCCTTAATCCGGTGAGAGAAGAATTGACTGGCTGAAGTGGCAAATCAATGCTATGACCTCTGCTGCCTTTGGTAAATAACCTCTTCATAAGCTTTAATAACAAACAACAACCATGAAAATTGCCGGTTTAATAATACTTGACCATTGCAGGTAGCCGTGCTACTCATCTTGGCTCGGACATGTGCAAAAACCTGAAGGCTGCCCATACATTGATAGAGCAATTATATACCGGCGTTCAATGGGTCATCTGCACAACTTCATATAATAAACCGCCCCCAACTTTGATCATGGAAACATTGGCAAAATTATCCATGACGCCGGTCCACCTTGAGTAATTGAAGAGATCTGCTGTAAGGGCCGGTGCTCTGTCTGCACTGACTCGGGCCAAGGCCTGGTTATCTGATGTTGATCAGGAAGACATTGGAAACGGCTATCCCAGCCAAAATGAAGATGGGTCAGACTTTGACAATGATGCCCTCAGGGCTTTGACGAAGGAAATGCGTCCACTTGCAAGCAAACTGGCTGAAGAGACTGATTTGTCTTTCCACCGGTCGATTTATGACGTAGAAAACAAATGGGTTGATGCATCTGTATATAATGTGCAGAATCTTATCCCGCCAATCCATAAGCATACCTACGCCCCTGATGTTGAACCGTCCGATCTTATAAGCGATTGAGGGAGTTCTGGACTAGGGGGTGTCCGGATAGCCGAACTATCATCATCGGCCGGACTCCAAGACTATGAAGATACAAGATTGAAGACATCATCCCGTGTCCGGATGGGACTTTCCTTGGCGTGGAAGGCAAGCTTGGCGATTTGGATATGTAGATCTCCTACCTTTGTAACCGACTCTATGTAACCCTAGCCCTCTCCGGTGTCTATATAAACCGGATGGCTGTAGTCCATAGGACGAACAACAATCATACCATAGGCTAGCTTCTAGGGTTTAGCCTCCTTGATCTCGTGGTAGACCTACTCTTGTAACCCACATCATCAATATTAACCAAGCAGGACGTAGGGTTTTACCTCCATCAAGAGGGCCCGAACCTGGGTAAAAACATCGTGTCCCTCGTCTCCTGTTACCATCCGCCTAGACGCACAGTTCGGGACCCCCTACCCGAGATCCGCCGATTTTGACACCGACATTGGTGCTTTCATTGAGAGTTCCTCTGTGTCGTCACCGATAGGCTCGATGGCTTCTTCGATCATCATCAACGACGTAGTCCAGGGTGAGACCTTCCTCCCCGGACAGATCTTCGTATTCGGCGGCTTTGCACTGCGGGCCAATTCGTTTGGCCAACTGGAGTAGATCGAAAGCTACGCCCCTGGCCGTCAGGTCAGATTTGGAAGTTTGAACTTCACGGCTGACATCCGCGGGGACTTGATCTTCGACGAATTCGAGCCATAGCCGAGCGTGCCGCACTGTCACGTCGGGCATGATTTAGCTCTGCCGCCGGACAGTACCCTGGAGGCCGCACTCGAAACCGCTCCAATCTTCAATTCGGAGCCAGCTCCGTAGATCGAGGATGGATGCTTAGACACCGCCTCGGGGGCTGCAACCTCTACGGCGATAGAGCCGAACACTGACTTTGTCCCTCATAAAGCTCGTGACTCCAAGGTGCCGGAATCCTCGCCGGACTCCGAACCTCCCGCGCCCGCCCTGATCGAATCCGATTGGGCGCCGATCATGGAGTTCACCGCAGCGGACGTCTTCCAACCCTCACCTTTCGGCGACATCTTGAGTTCGCTAAAATATCTCTCGTTATCAGGAGAGCCCTAGCCGAACTGCGGTCAGGACGGTTGGGATGCGGACGACGAAGAAATTCAAAGCCCACCCACCACCCACTTGGTAGCCGCTGTCGATGAATTAACCAACATGCTAGACTACAACTCCGAGGACATCGACGGTATGGACGACGACGCCGGAGACGACCAAGAACCAGATTGGGCACTGGACAGCCACCTCATCGTATGACATATACATGGTGGATATCCCAAAATATGGGAATGGCGAAGGAAATGAGGAGGATGACCCCTCCAAAAAGCAGCCCAAGCCCCGATGTCAGCGGCGCCACTCTAAATCCTGCCACAGCAAGAATGAAGACTCCGGCACCGGAGACAATAATACACTGTACAGTGCCGAAGACAACCCGCTCCTGCAAGATGCAGCGCAGGAGGACGGAGACGCCAGCCCTTATGAAGGAGCGGCAGGGGAGGAGGCAGAGGATTATATGCCTCCCTCCGGACATGAAGCGAGCCTCGACGATGACGAATTCGTCGTGCCTGAGGATCCCGTCGAACAAGAACATTTTAAACGCGGGCTTATGGCCACGGCGAACAGCCTCAAGAAAAAGCAGCAACAGCTTAGCGCTGATCAGGATCTGCTAGCCGACAGATGGACTGAAGTCCTCGCGGCCGAAGAGCATGAGCTCGAACGCCCCTCCAAAAGCTACCCTCAACGCAAGCTGCTCCCCCGATTAGAGGAGGAGGCTTACGAACCCGCATCACCAGGAGACAATACGGCTGACCGACCACCCCGTGGTCGCGACAGAGTGGCCTCTAGGCCCTTCACCAAACTCGTACCCCCGCATCGCTCGAAAAACACACGGCCACAAGGGAACACTCCGGACTTGCGAGATATATTGGAGGATAAGGCAAGACAATCAAGATCAATCTACGGATCGCATGGGCGTCCCACGATACGTGACGACAATCGTCACGCCGGACACAGTAAGTCCGGCCGGGCCGAACCAAATAGACCAAGCTCCCTTGAGCTCCGTTGTGATATCGCCCAGTACAGAGGCGCTGCACACCCACTATGCTTCACAGATGAAGTAATGGATCATCAAATCCTCGAAGGGTTTAAACCCGTCAATATTTAATCCTACGATGGCACAACAGACCCCGCGGTTTGGATTGAAGACTATCTCCTTCACATCCACATGGCCCGCGATCAAATACCTCCCCCTCAAGCTTAAAGGACCAGCCCGACATTGGCTCAACAGCTTGCCAGCAGAGTCAATTGGGAGTTGGGAGGACCTGGAAGCCGCATTCCTCAATAACTTCCAGGGCACTTATGTGCGACCACCAGACGCTGATGACCTAAGCCACATAATTCAGCAGCCAGACGAATCGGCCAGGCAATTCTGGACACGGTTCTTAACCAAGAAAAACCAAATCGTCGACTGTCCGGATGCGGAGGCCCTCGCGGCCTTTAAGCATAACATCCGCGACGAGTGGCTTGCCTGGCACCTGGGACAGGAAACACCAAAATCCATGGCAGCCCTCACATCACTCATGACCCGCTTCTGCGCGGGTGAGGATAGCTGGCTAGCACGCAGCAATAACCTTAGCAAAAATTCTGGCAGTCCGGACTTCAAGGACCGAAATGGCAGGCCGTGTCGCAACAAAAACAAACGCCGCATCAACGGCGATCATACTGAGGATACGACAGTCAATGCCGGATTCAGAGGCTCTAAACCCGGTCAGCGGAAAAATACATTCAAAAGAACTACTCCGCGTTCGTCCAATTTGGACCGAATACTCGACCGCTTGTGCCAGATACACGGCATCCCCGAAAAGCCAGCTAACCACACCAACAGGGACTGTTGGGTATTGAAGCACACAGGTAAGTTAATTGCCGAAAACAATGACAAGGGGCTGCATAGCGATGACGAGGACGAGACCCAACCGCCGAACAATAGAGGACAAAAGGGTTTCCCCCCACAGGTGCAGACGGTGAACATGATATACGCAACGCACATACCCAAAAGGGAGCGGAAGCGTGCACTCAGGGATGTCTACGCGATGGAGCCATGTCACGACCGGGTTTTCCGGGGTAATAAATTTCCAGAAAAGACCGTCGTGCTCATCAGCCCCAGGATTACTGTTAGTTGATGAGGCTCCAACTTGTTACAAAAACTCCAAGCAAAATACAAAATATGTAGTACAAGACCATTCTGGCCTGTGAGTACAACAAATGGTTTCTAGTGGTTGATAGCGGTAGCGGTCTGTGAAACATCAGTGTCTATGGGACTCCATTTCCCACGGGAACAGCTGACCAGGTTAATTCCTATCTTCGCGAGGCTGCTATCTCCATTGAGTGGGTTCCGGGGCTGGCATCGCGTCGCTCCTCTCTGTGCAAGAAAATCTGGCCAAGACAATAGCCAGGGACAAGCCAGTGAGTACTTTGAATGTACTCGCAAACATTATGAATACAGGTATAATATAACAATGATGTGCTGAAAATATTTTATGCTCATGACGTCAGTCACAAAAGATAAATAAATCTCGGATGCGTGCAAGCAAGTTATTTATAAAATTGCAATAACATAGTAGTATTAAAATTTATGAAATAAATAACAAGTAATGCCACAGTCGGGTGTCTGAGCGACACCACATAAAGGGCTTTAAAAGAAATGCCACAGTCGGGCGTCTGAGCGACGCCACATAAAGGGCTTTAAAAGAAATGCCACAGTCGGGCGTCTGGGCGACGCCACATAAAGGGCTTTAAAAGGAATGCCACAGTCGGGCGTCTGGGCGACGCCACATAAAGGGCTTTAAAAGAAATGCCACAGTCGGGCGTCTGAGCGACACCACATAAAGGGCTTTAAAAGAAACAATCATAATGAATATCCCGGAGGTAGAACCATCCCAGAGATATTCGGTAATAATAATAATAATCATAGATATCACAAGTCACGAGTAGTAATTCCATTTTCTGGTTAACGGTTTCACCTCCGAAGACCGACACTAAGACCGACACCTGACCCATCCCAGACTTTAATCCTTAACCATGGACACGGCTATTCGAATAGGTTTATTCTCTGCAGAGGGTGTACTCTTTACCCACGAGTAACGGATTTCTTTAGTCCAGCAGGACTAATTCCGTCTACGGTCTTTTTGTTGAAAACACACCTAACTTGCACACACCAGCTTATCTCACACGTGTCTGGAATCACCCACGACACCTGTTAAGCAAACTCTAAGTGGGGAGGCTACAACCTCGCGTAGCATGGGATCAAATTTATATCGCGCGCTCTAAGGGGTGGCCTCCCCTCTCGGTCCCAACCAGAAACACCCATGCCCCCGGACCAGGTGGCCTGCCTACCAGCTACAACCGGTATCTTCCACCATGGCCTCTCTGTACGGTGTGTGCTGGAAAGGGGTTGACAACTTACTGAATCATACTCTACTTGCTGTAGAGACGAGTGGTAGTACGAAACAAGTATGGGGGTTACTGGAACAAGGCTCGATCTACGGCCGACTCAGGAGGTTCAAGTATTCCCTGCATGATTAGGATGACGAATATATTTCATCCAACAGAGTCACCTCTCATATCACCTTACCATGCCATACCAGACATAACCGTCCTGACGGAGGCCGGCGACAAACTCATGCCTACCCAAGGCAGAGGTTTTTCCCGGGTTCCTGCCGGTATGCATGCAAGGCATATGAGGGTGATTATCATCACGAGTGTGTCCATTTCCAACAGCATGGAAATAACCAACATGCACCCTTGCATATGATCATATCACATGAAATAACAAGTCCTTCGAAATGCGGTGGTGTTAAAAATGCATCAACGATCACACCAAAAATATTATGCCGGGGTTCAGAATGCTTGCCTTCAATGTGTGGAAAGGCAGGGTGCACTCCAAAACTTTTGAAAGTTTCTTCTCTCTCCCCAAAATCCTATTTAAAAATATGTTTGAATTAACACACATTTCAAAAACAGAACCAAAAAGTTGTTTGAAATTTTTTCAAATAAATCTTAAAATAAACTAGACCAAATTTGAGGAAGGTAGGAAAAAGAATCAACTCATTTGGACTTATATTTAAAAAGTTATAGCCAGTCAAAGATGTGGTCAAAATCTGTTATTTAAATTAAAACAGAAAAGAAAACGTTTCGGAGGGGAATACGCTTTTGCTACAGAGGAGGCGTACTTGAGGCTTTACGCCTCCACTTAACCACGTGGACGGCGCGGGGTGTCACTGACAGTGGGCCTGCCTGGCCCACTGGTCAGGTTTGACCAGTCGCCGCGCGTCGTCTCCCTCCTCTGCCCGAGCGGAGCGGGGCTCCGGCGATCGTCGCCGGCGTTTGGCTGCTCCTCGCGGGCCCCCGAGGGTGGGGATGGATCCGTAAGGTTGGGGCGGTCCTCCCGGTAGTAGTTGGGTTGGCGGGGACGGAGTGAGCTGCCGGCGGCGAGCTCCGCGGCGGAGGAAGCTTCGGTGACATAGTGATTTTGTGGCGGCGATGGCTCCCGAACAAAATTGAGTAGGGTGAATGGTTCATGGGAGGAAGAGGGGGTTCTTGGTGAAGAGAACGGAGAGGGGGAGATACTGGAGGTGCCGGATTGGCCGGGGCGGTGGCGGCGGCAGGAGTTGCCGGAGATGAGGAAGGAGCCCTCCCCCGGGTCGATTTGCTGCCATGGGAGGACTAGGGGAGCATTCTAAGGCTTCTTGTGTGCACGGGGAGGCTCGGGGGCCTCCTTTTATAGCTCGTCGAGGTCGGTTCCGTGGCGGCCGGATAAGCTCTCCGGCGAACCTCCTCTCTGTAGCTTGCAGGGCAACGTGGCGTGGCTGGGGATGACGGCAAGAGATAGTGGACGAGAGGGCACTGCTCCAGGGGCCAGGTGGCGAGCCGTGGTGGCTTGGGCGGCACTGCACGATGCAGGGCTGTCGGGCGGCGGCGGCGGCTAGCGCTTGGCCTGTCGGGCGTGGCGGGGCTGCTTGGCGTGTTGCGGTGTGAAGGGAAGTGCGTGGCGAGGTGCTGCCGTGTGGGCCAAAGCCAAGGGGGCCAGCGTGTCGGCTCGGCCGCGTGGCTGCAATTTGCGCGCTCTGGGCGCGCCCAGTGCACGCACGGGACGTGCTCGACGAAATGCTATGGCATGTTAGGGGGCTCCAAACCACAAGAAAGTTAGCAGGGTGGGGTTATAGTTTAAGGCAAAACCATTGGACATGCTGGTCCGGTCAGGGGATTAAGTCCATAGTGCAAACAAGGACTCATGTCAAAACTGATCATGCCCGAAAGGTGTTTGACAAAATGCCAAGGGCACTTAGGCATTTCTTGGAGTGGCCAAAATCTCCAGATTAGTGTCTCTGTGGATGAAAGAGAGAGTGGTGATGTTAGTTGGTCAAAACCAGAAACTTGTTAGTGCAAGTTTCACAAAACTTCAATTCTGGACAGGAAATAAATAGCATTATTTCATGAACCAAAAATGATCCAAAAGGTGCATGCTCCTGGACTTAAGGGTTTAACATGGGTTACTACAAGTAGGAGGAATAATTAAGGGTTAAAGAGTAAGTAAAAACATGGTTGCTGTACAAACCATCAAGTTGGTCCAGAATGAAGATGAGGCTGATTCACTCAAATTTTTCAGAGAACATAAATAGGTTTTTGCACAAAGTGAAATAATAGGCTCCTACTGACCTCCCTTAATTTTGGTAGAAGTTTTAAAGAAATATTTAAATAGGTTATAGTGCAAAATGCACTCTGGACCAGAGAAGAAAAATTGAGTGTAGGGCTCAAAATATTTCATGAATGAAATATATTTTTGCATAAAAGTGATTTAAAAACATCACATGACATCTCCAAATTTTTGTGGGAATTTTAAGTGAATTTATCAAATGGTTGTAGTTCAAATATGGCCATTTAACCTTAAAAACCATTTTTCAAGAAAACAATGATCAAGCAACTAAATTAGTTAATTAGTTATATTGGATAAGGGAAAGTTTTACTTGAGAGGTTAATCAAGTCCAATAACACATTTGAAAAGTTTTCTCTCTGGGAAAAGCTCATAATAACAGGGAAGGAAATGATTTAAAAACAAAATGGAGCTCAAAAA